>NW_028318524.1:0-300000 GCF_062004578.1 Staurois parvus
CCTCCTTTAGTTGTCGGTCTTATTAGAAGATTGGTGGTACATCTCGGTTTTTTCTCCAGACCCAACAACCTCTGCATCTTTGACAGCAGATAGAAATAAATTAAGATCCCTTCTACTCCATAAATATGATCTGAATCTCCAGAAAATGAAAGCAAAATTTTACTCACTTGGTAACAAAGCCAGCTCGTTGTTAGCCAAATCGGTTTCACAAAAATGGCTGAAATCGAAAATAGCCTCAATTAAACACCCATCTATGAATACCCTGAACACTAATCCCCAAGAAATAGCAAACTCCTTTACAGTATACTATCAAAATCTTTACAACCTCAAAAACGACTTTAACACCACTCAGCCACCAACCACATCCATACAACAATTTCTCCAAACGATTAATCTCCCCCGGTTATGATGTCAGGTTGAGTGGTGCGGATTTCTCTCGAGAGCAAGGACCTTTTGAAGGGAAAGTGGAGGCCTCGGACATTTAGCGAAAATATAGTAATCATTTTGTTGATTGTAGATGGTTTGAATACTGTAGCTTTGGTGATTCAGATGTCAGAAAGAGGAGTGGACGTCCTCATATAGGAGAAGATGGATCATCAGGTGTGCGGTTTAGTGAGCATGGGATTGCTGCTTTTGTTGATTGAGTATTCAACTTTGTGAAGGGGGTTGTTGAGAAGGGCAATTCTAGTGAGCGATGACTGGTAGCTCAGGGTAAGAACCAGGTTAATAACAGGGGTAAAAAAGCCTTGCAAACAACGCAAGTAACATGTGTAGCAGTATCTGCTACTTTGTAAACTGGGGGCATGAGAAAGCATGAGTCTTCTGAGAGCTCATGCTTGAAACGGACTTGGACTATCAGTATGTCCGATCTATCGGGGGCCAATTGCCAGCTAGTGTGTTAGAGAGTGGTGTCCAGGGAATTGAACGTAGAGGTAATATGCTTGATTGAATGAAGGTTATGATCTTCCTGTTTCCATTTGCTGCAGTCAGTTGGATGTTGATTGATGGGAATCTGCTGGTATAATGCTCCATGTTTTCAGTAATTCGATGCCTGCTTCTAGGGAGTTGATTGTGAAAAATCTGCGGTATTTGACATTCAGTTTCGTAGGGAAGCCCCATTGATATGCGATATTGTGGTTTCATAGTGCTTTGGTTATGCTGATGAGCTTCTTATGATTGGTTAGCGTTTCTTTAGAGAGGTCTGCAAACAATTTAATGTTTGCTTGGGCTGGAGGAATGGAGGTCGAATGTCTGGCTGAAATCATTATTTTCTCCTTTACGTGGTAAAAGTGTATGTGCGCCAGTATATCTCTGGGACTCGTCACAGGTAAAAATGATGGTTTGGGGATTCGATGTGCTCGATCTATAGCCAATTCCACGTCAGTGAGGGTGGGAATGAGATTTTTCATATATTGTTGTATGAAAGGTACAATGGCTTCTGTGGCAATGGATTCTGGGATCCCACGGAATTTAATGTTGTTCCGCCGGGAGCGATCTTCTAAGTCTGCCAGTTTGAGCTTGCTTTGTTCAATGTCTGTTGTATGATCTGTGTGTGCATCTATAAGATCATTATGTGTGGTACACACTTCTCCTAGTTTGTTTTCAATATGGCGGATACGTTTCTCTTGGTTTTGGACCGTATTAGAAATTTGGGATAATGAGGCAGTCAGGGCAATATGTAGCATCTGTCGCAGGGAAAGGAGCATGTTCTTCATGGAAATCTCTGTGATGGGTTGGTCAGAAGCAGGATAGGAATCAATTAAAGATGGAGCAGAAGCAGATAGTGCAGAGGTTGAGAGAGAAGATTGAAGGCTGTCAGTGGGTGATCCTGTGTCCAGCCTGGGTCTGGATTTTGCCGGGCTGCTAGTTGTGGGCGACAGGGGGGGAGAGGACCCACCAGGGTCACCTGGATAGAGCTGTCCCCTCAGCCTGGGATCCGGATGGTATGCAACCTGGTGGTCTGTGTTCTCTCCTTGGTGCTGTTGCTGGGCAGACAAGCCTGTCAGCAGAGGGCTAGCGCCATCTTGGCTGCAGGATGCAAGTTCTGGGTAAAAGCTTGTCATCTTTGTAGGTTGACCCGGCACTTTCTTCCTGCGGGTCATAGCCCTTTCGGATGGCAAGGGGTAATGGCTCTAACAAGCTGCTAATTACTCCCTGGTGTCGTAGTGTGCCGCGATCGTGCTGGCGAGTGGACAGAGCTCCCTTCACTGAGCGTCCATCCCCGGAGCCAGACGCTCATGCGCCCCCCTGCTCTGCCATTTTAGGCGACCTACCACTTTGTGGCTGAGTTGCTGTTGTTCCCAGCTGATTCCACTTTGTTATAATAAAACTAACAGTTGACCGTGGAATATTTAGTAAGGAAATTTCACAGATGGACTTATTGCACAGGTGGCAACTTATCACGGTACCATGCTTGAATTCACTGAGCTCCTGTGAGTGACCCATTCTTTCACAAATGTTTGTAGGAGCAGTCTGCATGCCTAGGTGCTTGATTTTATACACCTGTGGCCATGGGGGCGATTAGAACACTTGAATCCAATGATTTGGAGGGGTGTCCCAATACTTTTGGCAATATAGCGTATGTTTATCTCCGTATTATGAAATTGCTAATTTTTACCTGCATGCATAATTTACTAACTTAATGAATCAGTACTTACTACAGTATATAAAATATTTCATAACTATTAACTGGATCTCATATGTTGCAGTTTGGCAGAATATCATGAGCAACCTCGTATACTAAAATGCTATTTTAGTATATGAGGTTGGAGGGATTTTTTTTTTTCTCTTTCTTAAAGCTAAAGGCTAAAATCATGTTATTCACAGCTTCAGTTTGTATGGTTCATGTATCTGCTTGCTGCAGCTCTTAAAGCATAACTCCTGATAAAACATACTTTTTTTTTTGAATTGAGTGAAAAATAGTTAGGACCTCAGTTATATTTTTATTGCTTTCTGCTTTCCAGTTGAAGAAATTCACTCACACTTTCTGTTGAATGACCATCATTGACAGGACAAACAATTAAGAGAGGCTGAAAACACTACAATTTTACCCTGAACAAGTGAAAAGGGGACACCTCCCAATGGCTTCAACTATTCCAGTAACCACTGTCAAAGGTGGGACCCCATTCTCACTATTGTAATCTTGAGACAGGATACAAAAAGAAATCTCCCAAAAATTTACAAACAAAACATTTACAAACGACAAAAAAAAGGAAGAGGTTCTAACTTTTCCATTCTCTATAGTAAAATAAGAAAAACTATTTGTTTAGAGTTCAACTCTAAAAAGTTCACTAAATGGACGACACTTAAATTCACACATGGATGGCACATAGGACTAACTAGTATATTGACTCTATTAGATTTTTAGCAATTGCTAACTAAATGTGTTGAGTACAGTGTGCAATGTTATTGTTATATTGTATTAAGTCTTTTATAGGATTATTCCGCAAATCAGATCAAAAAGTATAATAATCATTAGCATTCTACAGTAGGAAAATAGATTTTAATTTTCACTGATCAGATCAATTAAATGATAATGTATGTTTGCTTACTATGTATAGCTTCACTGCACATTTAATTTCTGTTATTACATCTATATTAAATAATCCAGGTTAATCTCTTTAATAAGCTAAATGAATTGCATACAATTTAAGTTGGCCACAAGCAGTAAATTATCACAGCAGAAAGGTCAATTTAGACTTAGGGTGACATATGAATGGCATTCACAAATTAAGTATGTTTAATAACAAATGTGTTATATTTTGGCACTTTAGATTAGATTTGGCACTCAGATTAGCATTTTAGCATAGTACTTTTTTGTTAAAGATGCTGTTCAAAGCATTTTATACTTGTTAGACTCTGTAGAATAACAGCAGTCACCCTGGGCCTCTTATATAGAGCAATATAAATGTTCCAAAGACAAACTGTGCCAGGGCGAGGGAAGATGATTGTTAAAATCTGCTGTAAGTTTTCAGTAGCACTTAAGTAAATTGTCAAATGTTTTACTAAAAGTATTTATTCGTTAATGTCCCTAATAATAAATTCTCTTTCTTCTGTGCGCATAAATTATTTATATAGTCGTTTAATATACAATCCAATATTGATTAGGAAAGAGAGTAGCTGTGGGTATAAGACAACCCCATCTGCCAGTGTACAGAGCTGCAGTACAGTCGCTTGTATATACCACAGACAAGTGCAATTCTGCACTGGTTCTCAATATCAATATTGGTTCTCAATATCTGAATCTTTCCTAATTTGCAACTACAGTGTTTGGCTAGTGCATAGCTAAGTTTAATAAACACTCCCTCATTTATAATGGAACAGAATGGAGGTGGGCATGTGGGCAGTTGCACTTGTAATGATGGCAAGCAATGTACAACATTTGTATTGTCCAGTTCCACTCTATGCTCTCACTCACAGATCCACTAACATTTGTGGAAGCTTTTTCAACAATCATAAAACAATCAAAGAAGTTTATACACAAAAATAAATTTTTTACATAATGAAGTGCAAAACTGCTTCAAATTGTGACTCAAACCCAAAAGTGCAAAGTGCAACCAAACAATTATAAATCCAGTTCATAAAGAGACCACCAAGTGAATATGGCTAATAACTTAGAAATGATGACAAGTCATATGTTTACATCCACAAGTGTAAATCAGTGCTTCCATCACCATGCACCACCATTAATAAGTCCTCTTACCAAATCTTGTGGACCATTAGGTTATAAATGGTCAGAAGAGCTCAAACTCAATGCTCTCCCAATGGCCTCTCCATCTCCAATCACCCCACCTCATAGGATAACTTTTTTACACCAGTTGGGATATACTTGGAAACCAATAACTAATGTCTGTCTGTTTATCCCACTTAACAAGCCAAGAAAAGCCCACTGTAAGCTGTTTTTCTCTTCTTAGCTACACATACAGTATAGTGCCCACTTCTAGGCCAGATCAATTTTCCTAGCACAGATTATTTGGAGAGAATTTTGTGGCTTTTTCAACTGCTGGTTTACTCCTGGTTTACTCCTCCTTTGTCTGCAGGGCCAAAAGTGCTGATGCAACTCCGACATATGCCCAATTTGTTCCATTCTGGCACTGTGCTTTGCTCTTAAGTATCTTGCAGACGCCAAGACTGTACACTGCATTACAAACACGCAGCAGGCATTGATAAGAACAAAAAATTTAAACTAAAAAAGGGAAAAGAGTGTTTTTTGACAGAAAGACATACAAAGTCTTATCTACCAAAAAGTATTTATACTAGCAACTTGTTTTTATTTTCAGAAATCAGTTGTATAAGCATTAATGGTTAAGATTTTTCCTTACATTTAGGTTCCTCGTGGTGACAAAGGTGAGCCTTCTCAAATTTTAATTGGGTGGCATCACCCATTGGTGTGTGATAGAGAGGAAGAATAAACAGCTCACTGAGGTGGTGACTGGCAAGGAAACTTCATAAAAGCTTAGTGGTGATACATTGACAGACCGTGGAGGACCCACATTTTAGACGGACTGCAAGTGCAACAATAGTCCTGTCAGTCTGCAGTGTACTGAAACCATTAAGCTGTGGATAATCATTTTCCTCTTGCATGTGCTAGACCTCCTGCACCTACAATATTATAGTGAATGTCATAAATTACAAAGAATTTGCATTTTCACTTGTAATAGGAATGTTCCTTGCCATAATCCTGCTGAGATAAGATACACCAAGCAGCTAGGCTGTCAAGTTGAAGTGCATGCTGTAAGCCAAGCTTAAGCAACCCCATCTGTGAATTACAAAGCCAATTTTCCTGTTGTGGATAATTGCAGTAAAGTTCCTCCAACTTTCATTGTTGTGCTGTTTTTGAGATACCAATATCTCTAGTCCTTTGTAGGGAGTATTGGCATGATTACCTAGTCAGAATCTGGCATAAACAATTATAATGCAGTTCTTTAGCAAGCAGTCATAATTAGACAAATACAAAGAAATAAAAGGAGAATTCCATCCACATTCAGTGTAAACTGGTTGTGTGATTTATATGGAAAAGCATATACACTTCACCCTTCCTTTAAAACTCTTATTAAAAAGGAACCTAGCTTTGGATTGTGTGCACCCAAAGGGCTTATAGAGGGAAAAGGACTAGTCATAAGTATTGTCTGTAATCTCCCATGTTCTGCACTGTGTCTCTGCATGGAGGTGGCCATCTTGGAAGAACCAGGGTTTTACTTCCTCATGAAAGAGCCTCCAGCAACGAAAATAGTGGACAACACAGTGGTGACATCATCAAATTTCACTCCAAATATGCTAAAACTAGAAGACATCAGTCCCTAGATTTCATGATGCATATACAAATATGAGGCTGCAGACCAGGAAGTGAGCTGCTATTTTTACAAGGAATTAGACACATTTAACATTTCTAAACTTTCCCTTTTTACTCTGTAAAATCAGATCTGCTTTACATATTTCTGAATTCAATTTACCCAGCCTGTGCCTCACATATTCCACTTCAAGTCAAGAGTAATATCCATCAACATATTTAATTGAGAATAGACTAGAAATTAAAATGTATGATAATATTTAAATGTAAATTAATTTATTGTATTTAAACATACTTACAGGAGCCACAAAGAAGCTAAAATATATAACATTGTCCATGTGTATCAGCCAACTACCATTCTTCTTTCATTTTAATTACTTAACTGAAAAAAGTTTGCTAGTTTCCTTTCCTTTATAAATGACTTTTCTATCCCATCACAATGAGATAACATTAATGTCTTAAAGATGGCACAAAAAGACTGCGAGTTGGGCATATTTTTTTTACAGCAAAAGTTAATATGTTAGGTGTCTTCTATAAGTATGTTTAATACATTTTTTCAAATTACAGGTATAATTAAGTAAATGGTAAATGATAGGCTGTATTGTATGTTTGTTTGTTTGTTTTTTTTTCTGCTGGTTTACTGTACATCATAAAATACTTGAGTATGTAGATCTGATAAATGCATTAGAACACAGAGTAAGTTTGTAGAATAAGTTGCAGAACTACCAAGTCAACATGTAAATGAGCTGTCATGGGCTGATTAATCAGTCTGCACATTCATTATTTGCCTTGACACAACACAAATACAATTTGCTTACTTTTATCAGCAAGGTCCAGAGTCATTTGTTTATGTTGTAAGGATTTTTTTTAATTCTTCTCAGAGGAAATCTCTTGGACAATATTTTGTTACTCTAAATAAACATTTCACTGTTTTAGTTGTATCTAATTAGGCACCTGTCACTGTTTGGATTTAAGATGCCAGCCCAGTACATATAAGCAGAAGACATATTACAGCTACTTGAACAAAGAAC
Source organism: Staurois parvus (assembly GCF_062004578.1). Classification (NCBI taxonomy): domain Eukaryota; kingdom Metazoa; phylum Chordata; class Amphibia; order Anura; family Ranidae; genus Staurois; species Staurois parvus. The sequence continues at coordinate 7,321 of NW_028318524.1, forward strand.
AATAACCTTTAGTCAAGATTTCAGGAGGTTTTACACAATACATAAAACACTTTTACTTTCTGTGATCTTTATTAGAATTACATTTGGTGAAGCTTTTATTCTATGTAAACAGAACTTGTTTGATCCAATGTTAAATGTTTGCATTTACATTCAGACTGTTTCCATATCATGCATGTATAAGGCTCTGCGTATGCTTGCCTATATGTATGGAGTGAATTCAAACGAAGGCAAAATTCAAATAAAATATGTTCGATTTAATGTGACCTGTTAAACTGAATAAGTTTGGCAAACCATTAGATCAGGGGTGTCAAACTTAATTTTATTGTGGGCAGCATCAACATTATGGTTGCCTCAAAAGGCTGGTTGTATTTGCAAGACTATTTAAGTGTATCTATAATAATAAATAATTTCCTCTGCATATAATTATTACTGGTGTCACTGGTATCATCCACAAGAAACTTTATTGGAGACTGCTCAGACAGAACATGGTTCTGCCAAGGTGTTCTATCTGAGCAGTCTCCAATGAAGTTTCTTGTGAATTCCTTTCAACTGGCATAAGAATGTTTTATTATTAAGTTGGGGGCAGAGCTGGCAAGCATAAAGTGTAGCATCTGGAGGATCACCAGAGGAGGGCTGGAGTCAGCTGCTAGAGTCTGCTGAGTGCTGGGACCATTGGAAACAAGGGGGTGCTGCAACTGCACAGAGAGGTGCAGGATCTGTAGGAGGAGTTCTGTTCTCCTCTCTGCTGCCAACTGCTGAGATGGGGGGGGGCAGCAGGCAAAAATGAGCCTCTCAGTGGCTACATGGAGACCCACAGGATCTGGCATTAGGAGTTCTGTCCTCCTACCTGCTGCCAGCTGCTAAAGTAGGATGGGGTAGAGATGATGGGGGTGTTGCAGCTGCATGAGAGATGCGAGGGCCACCTGAAATGGCCTGGTGGGTCTGATTTGGACTGCGGGCCCTGTGTTTGACACATGTGAACAAGGCATTTTCTTCTTTTATTGTGTTCTATTGCAGTAGTTCAAATCTCACCAAAAGTTTGTCCACCCAGAGTTTTGTTCTGGTTTCTTATATTAAAAAAAAATAACTTTGTGAGAGATTATTGTATCCTCTCTTAACACAGTAAACATGTCAGATCTGAGCAGCTGTGTTACTTTGCAGTTTGATTGTTAAAGTTAACTTATGATGTGTTTTGTCCATTTATTTAAAGATATTCAAGGCAAATGAAAAAAAAAATGATTTGAGTATGCCAAATTTAGTAACAGTAGACAGGTAAACAGGTAACGGCCTGTAGACAAAAACATCAGCTGTCTGAGGACTCCATTGGAAACATTTCACAAACTTGTATAACATACAATACATAATTTCTACCAAAGGTTAATGTTATTAAAATGTATCTTTCAGTCTGCAACCAGTTACAAAATTCTAAAACTGCCAAAAAAAAATGGTGCTTTCTTGCATACACATGGGGTCTGGGCACTGCCCTGAGTAACATTTACCAAAGCAAAAATAAAAATTTTGCTTGTCACAGAAATTGTAATAATGATTTAAGGGCAACATTAAAATGTAAGATTACTTTAAATAATATGCCTTAACCTGCCAGTGGAGTGGTATATCTGGGCAATGTGATCCCACAGAAAAAATGGAATGGGGTTCACCTAAAAATACATACCAGACCCTTATCCTTCTAGGCGATTTGGCAGGAATTTTAGGGGGGATTCTATGCAAAAAAAAGCATGAATTCACCCTCCAGATTCCACACAACACCCTTTTCTGAGCATGCAGACTGACTGGCCATACAATGGAGGGGGGCATGTGTGAGGAACCCCTTACTGAACCATTCCAGGACACATGCCCTCAACATGAGGAAGCAGCTTGTCATTATGTTGATGAGGACAAGGACCTCTTCCCCACAGCAATGGTTCATTGGTTGTTTGGGATCTGCAGGCAAGTGGTTTATTGGAATATGGAAGCCCACTTTAAAATTAGGAGTCCTCAAGATACATTACCCCCATTCTTTCCACAAAAGTATTTATTAGAGACACCACAATTTGACACATCCTTTATTAAAAAAAATACAACTCCACCCGCATAGTCAATCCTCCTCTACCTTTAAAAATAATGTGGTCTCTAGATGTCCTTATCAACATGGGTACAGGGTGCTTTGCCAGGGGGGTACCCCCTGGCAAGAAACCTATCCTTGTTGAGGGCATGTGGCCTGATAGGTTTCAGGAGGGATGCAATACACTTGTCCTCCCTTTCCTGGCCAGCCAAGCTGCATGCTCAGATTAGGGATCTGGTGTGGATGTGTATGGGACCTCCACAAACGTTTTTTGCATGAGGTGCCCCTAAAATTAGTATCAGGGTCTGGTATGGATTTCCTGGGGGACCTCATCCTTTTTTTTTCTTGGGGTACTTCTTAGAATTCATACTAGACCCACAGAGTTTTTCCTATTTTAAAATCAAACTATCCCTGCCCCTTTGCTTACATAGCCAGGGATTCCTGTGAGAGGCAGCCCTATTAAAAGCAATGGAAGGCTTCTGGCTCCCACAGATAGTCACAGCCGCCCATGCATTGATCATATGTGAGTATGTTGTCCTGGATGCAGACTGTCTGCATCCATAGCAAACACATGTGATTGCTGCATAAATGATTTCAAATAAGTGGCCATGATTAGCTGTGGGAGCCAGCAGCTTTCCATTGTCTTCAACATGGCTTCTCCCACTGCTAACAGCTGGGTGCGTCCACTGGGGTCCTTCCATGTAATCAGTGTCAGGTGCATTTACAGGTGAGAAAGCACTGGAAATCCACAAATTAAAGAACATATACTGCAACTTACCAGCCCTTGTATGCTGTGAATGCATGTGTTTTATTTTTTCAGGCTATGTACAAGTACACTAAAATGCTGGTTGATCCTGCCAGAAATGTAGTGTCTTTGTACTATCCTTTGCACTAAACTGAAATATAAAATAATGTTATCAGTCTTTCTAGTTCTCTTCAGTGGACTAAAGTGCATCTTACCCCTATGGAATTAAGATGAGGGGATGGGTCTTTGTAGTTCAAATCAGGAGAGCAGTCCCAAGTGACAAAGCTACCCTTCTATAAATACAGTAGAGATTAAATGTTGGCAAGGTACCCAAGTGAAAAAATAGGGAAACAAAAAGTGTTAAAAATTATACAGCTACCACATCTAAGGACCGATAAACTACAATATACAGTGTATAATATATTAAGAAATGGGGTTTGAGTATATATTATTATATATTATTGTATGTATATATTATTTCATAACTTGACAAAACAAGAAAGTGCGAGAAAAGCTCAGTAATTTGCAGGAGGCAATTAAAATGAGGTGTGTGCTTTGCTTTGTGAATGAAGTTGCTTAGAACATTAAATGAATATTTATTTTTATTATAATTAATATGTTATAGATTTAAAATACCAAATATTTTCTCATCAATATATAGCATTTGATAGTTGACATCTGTCACCTCACAAGTTGAGTTTTGCAATTATGAATAATGTGCTTAAATGAGTGGACTTCAGTGATGGTAAGATATGAATTCAAATGTCAGTAGTAACCATAATGAAGAAAATATAAACTTAATATTAGCCCTATGTTTTCAGGAAAATTAATTATCTGCCTATAAGTATACGCAGCTAAACATCTCTTTAATTAATTATAAAATGTGAATGTTGACGACTTTTCATGGTAAAATTAGTTTAAAAAAATCACTGATTTTGAAACTAATTAATAATGTAGAATATTCATTAAAAATGAATGCATATACTTAGATTTCCAAAAGAGTATAACCATATTTTAAGCAAATAAGGCATTTCTACTAGTGAACAAATTCAGGATAAATTTACCAGTTCTATCATTGTCAGTTTGACAGGCTTCCATACTACAAGAGGGAATTTTTATGTAGATGTTAATTATTTGAATACATACCAATCTCCTTGTCCTTTTACTGCCAACCAGCTAAATAAACAGGCTAGGTTCCAATGATAATTTTGCTAAGCAATGCATAAAAATACAGGACAAACCAGAAACACTGGAATAAAACATAGATCATATTCTTTGAACAGCTAAAGGTCATAATAAATGAAGTACTACTTTTCATACTTCAAATTATGCAAAGTGTTACCAAATGAGAAATATTGCTGTCTAAAATAAGAACGTAACTTATGTGTTTCCTATAATTTAATTGCTGTCTGCTAGGTCTCAGTACAGTAGAACTTGCCAAATTCAGCAGTCAAAAGAACATTTTGAACCCTGTGAATGCTATCTCTGTTTCTAAGTACATTTTCAAAATTGAGCCTTATACTCCTTTAATCAATAATATATTAAGAAATGTTCTTTGACCCTTTAAAAGCTATGGAAAACAGAAAATCACACAGAAAAACGAGTGGAGAGGCTTCAAGCACTTCACATAATTGCTGACTATTTTAATATTATTAGCCTAAAAGATATCAAAGCAATTAGAATCCATGTGGAGCAGTAATTGCAAGCCACGCCAGGCTGGGAAACATACATATTACCCTTTGTAACAAACTAAAAGTGTCACTGCAAGTTAAGATTCTTGTCCAGTTCTTTTGTGTTTTTAGCATTTGCTTTATTTTTCACATTTTATTTTACTACTTCAGCTATAAATATATCACATTCTCTACTCACACGCACTGAATAGAAAAAAAAATCATACAATATAAACATATTATGTCATTTTACATACATTTTAGTTTTCTATGAGGAACATTTTACAGAAAGACTGTTTGCAAGCTAAGTTGAACAGTCTACACCATGGTTTTAAAACTCTTAGCAACTACTGTCAATACAAAAATACAAGTGGTGGTTAAAAGCAATAGCAATTCAGAAATGAAATTCTGCAAATATACAATAAAATTATTTTCTACCTAATAAATATTTCTTTAATAATGTTTAATTAGACCTCCAAATTTAAATAAGATGCTTAAAAATTCTTCTACCTCCCCATGGTACCTTTACAGTCTACAGTCCTTTTCCTTTCTATACAAATTCTGTAGTACATGGAAGGGTGTCCAACTGTGAAAATGTCAAGAGATTAAGGCTCTTGATTGCTCTTATAGGCTAGGGATAAAAAGAGGGAAAGGAGGATTGAGGGAAGGTAAAGAGGGAAGATAACTGAAAACAGGGAAAGGGGTGGAAGGCAAAAGGGAAGGCAGGTGAAAAAGGGGATAGTACCCCCTCTGGGCTCAGAGCTAACAGTGAAAGAAAGGGGTATTTATAATTAGCTGACTGTAGCTGGGAGCACATAACGAAGCCAAGGTTCCCAAACTTAATCAAATTTGAACTGGGAATTGATGAGAATGCTTCAGAGTTATTCATTAGCAAGGAATATTTTTAATACACAACATAGCTTCTGCTAAATCAACTTTTGGGTTCTTCCATGCTTTGGCTATCATTTGTGTTGCCATGATATAAAAGATAGGCAGCGAACGTCTTATGAATATCTGTGAGATTCTGAACTAGGTGGTGCAAAATCCTTATTCCAGGGTCTTTTAGAATAAATATATAAAAGAGAGCGTGGACAAGGCCAAGAACTCTTGACCATAGAAGGTCAATTTTGGGAAAGTCCACTAAATGTGGAGAACATCCCTTTTCTGGTCACAGCCACATTATAGGATGGGAGAGCTTTCATTATTCATACTGGTACTGGAAATAGAATTATGTATGTGGATTCACATATAGTGGTGTTAAAGGAGAATTTTGCTATGCTAGACCAGACCTTGCTTCAATTCTCAAGAGGCATTAGAGGTGTAATGTCTTTTTTCCAAACTTCCATATAGGAAGGGGGGGGGGGGGTGGTTGACGAGCAGTTATTCATGGCTGAGTATAAAGTAAATATATGTTTGGGACAGCATGGAGTGTGAAGCGAAAATAGTTTTCAAAAATTGACTTTGTATAGGATAACTGAATTTGTAGCAAGGGATATGAGTTGTAGGTATCTGTACCTATCTGCCTTGGGGTGTTCTTGTGTTGTAGGCCTTACCATGAGGGAAAATGTTGTAAACTGGGAATATGATAGATGTGTGAGAATACAGTCCACCAGATGAAGGAACTTTGGTTCTCCATATCTGTTAGGAAAACAGAATTGGTAGTGATCAGAAAAAGAGGTAAGAAAGGGGATTGCTTTCCTTACTTTTAGGCTATGGAGAATCAAGAAACTAAGTAGTTACAAAATTGCAGTTTCAATTTCTACAGAAAAGCCCACAGTGCAGAATAATATCAAGAGTGGGGAGATAAGGTGTTTATGTGCCCAAAAAAATGAAAAGATTTGATAATGGAGCAGGTGTCATTAATAGGATAGGATTCATACAAGAAGAATATATTATCTTGGGCAGTTATTTTCACCACATTACATTGTTACATACTGTAGTTAGTAAGGTTAAATAAAGACAATGCCAATGACATTGAAAAAGGTTGTTCAAGACAGGGAAAATTCGAACCTACAGAAGCATGAATAGAGTCCAAAAATAAAAGGTAATGTTTGAGGCATGAAATGTTGAATAATATGGAGTAAGTTTTCATATTGTAGCTTACATCTGATCACTAGCAGGGCCTATTGCCTCCTCCTTTCTTCTGTGTGGCCCAGTGTCTGGTTTGGTTTTTCCCTTCTTCCCCATCTTGTGTGGAGGGAGGTGGATATATGGGTATATGATGTGGCGTCTATCTCTGGTGGCAGACATCGATGTTTATCATTATCTCTGAACTAATAACAACTCTGTGATCCAATTGAATACTATGATAAGAGTTTCAACAAAATATTCTTACAATGTGTGTTCATGGTTATAATATTGTTATGTATACATAGACATATATATATTTGTTACTGTGAAGTTATGTATATGTTTTTGTAGAGGACCCCCATAAAGCCTTTGAAGAAGCAGATGTGGACTGTGAAACGCATTGGCGTTAACAGCGGGATATTGACTCGTCATATCTTACTATGTGACCTATTGGTTATTTTATAAAATATTCGCATATTAAGTGGTGGAATTGTTGGCCCACTGTTTTAATGGATGCTAATAAATACAACTATTTTATAGTTTATTTTTGTTTTGTTCTTTAGCACAGTGCCTTAAAAGTCCCTATTATTGGAGGTTTCTCCATTTTTGCATTCTTTGGTTATCTATCTTGTCTATAATTGGTATTTGAGTTTAGTAGTTATTTGTGTATGCTCATTCTATTTTATATTTTTCTTGTTTGTGTTTGGTTTGTTTTTTTTTTCTGTTTTTGGTTTTGTTTAGTTTTTTATTTCTGTGTTGGGTTTGTGTTTGTGCATATTTGTTTTCTTTCTGGTCGATTTGTTGTCTAGTTGTTGTTGTATGTTTGTGTTTTTGTTTTTTGTCCTTGCCTAGGGTGGAAGGATTTTGAAGAAGTGGTCATGCATCTGCCATTTCCTGCATTTTTGTGAAAGATGTCTCGCCGGGCCTTTTATGCATCAGTGCTATGTATGCACTCAATGGTTGTCGCTGTGCTTGGTGTTCATGACATCATTGTGCTGAGACACTGTGTGCACATGTTGTTGCATGTGACATCATCATGCCACCTCCCGGAGCCATTTTGCCCATGAAGTAATGATTACAATGACTAGAGATTGCTGGCTTTGAGTGGCTGTACTTCTTTACATGGCATTTGCAGGGGTTGGTGAGACCCCTGGATATACGTAAATAGTCCACAAGTCACAATCCTTTTGGTTTTGGATCTTTATTGCATACGTGATTTTTAAGTGTAGGTCTTCTCTTTTTTTTACATGGTACATAGTGGATTTTGAGTATAACTCTCTAGTGTAGATATTGTGGCCTTTTTTATTATTTTTATTTCTCACCTATTTCTGATTTTATTTATTGATTCTTCATTTGAATACATTAATGGGTGTCACATCACTGTTTTTGCTTTTCACTTTCACCTCACCAACTGTCATTGATTCCTAGGAGTTGATTACTGCTATATAATTGAAGATCTTGTTTGACTCTATTTATATTGAAGGGTACTTTGTTTTTTAGGATCATATTAAAAATTCACACATCTTCTCTTTCCCTCACATTATTGAATTGGTGACCTTATGCATAAATATCTATCTTTATATATGTATATCCATTGTATTATTTTGTATACTATTGTATCTTTTTCCATAGGTTTAAGCTGCACTTGTTCCTGGTGTTACTAGTGGCCATTGAGATACCTAAAGTGGTAGGAAATGCTTTTGTTTATGTTTTACCTTTAGGCACTGTAAATATCTCCTAAAAGTGCACCGTTTAGGAGATATTTACTTGTGAAGCCACTGGCACATGCACTTTGAAGGAATCCATGCTGTTCCATCAGAGCCCTGTGTCATAAACAGTGACTCCCACACACATGCGCATGAGAGAGATCATCGTGGCTTGTACATTTAAAGGACCAGAGCCCGCAATCCCAGAAGGAAGACCAGGTGAAGATGGAAGCTCTGTCACCTGTAACAGCGAGTCACTGGAGGGCTTCATTTTAAGGTACTTTTCATATCATGTACTCGTATGTAATGCATAATAGCATATTACAACATTGTCTTGCAGGAGGAAAAGCTTTTTTCCCCCTAATTTACTACCTCTTTAACCACCTGCGCTTATGAGCCTCCCTGTTGCACCTTTGGGTCCCATGTGCCCATTTCCACAGTTCCCAGGGCAGATACCCCTGGAGGGTACCATCCGAAAGTGCTTTGGTTTTACACTTACATTTCAAGCTGATTTGTAAATGTTTGGCCTCTGGAGATACCTTGAGGGACTGATGTTTATCTATCCTTTGGGAAAGTATTTATGTCATACTGCAATTTTTATTATGCAAATTATTCATTTTTGTTTTTAACTTATAGATTGAAATTTGTGAAACTTCAACATGAAAGCTGAAATAAGATATGAAATCATATATTAGCTATATTAAGGAGACTGAGAAGAGAAAATTTACTTATTTTCTCTTTTAAGTATTCTTTGTCTTGTAAAGAAAAAATACTTTTATCTTTTGATAAATTAAAGGATTAGTTTTATATAACTATTGTTGAGGTTTTAAAGTGCCTCACTAAAGTCTCATGGGCATTTTATCACTTTTTTTCAAAGGCTTTGTAAGTGTGAAGAGTTAAAAGAAAGCAAGGGATTTTACATTGTTGTAATATTCTGCATGAATAAGATGTACTGCTCTTTTGACATTGTCTCTGGCCTGTTGCCTTGGGATGTATGCTACCTAATTCAAATGTACTAAAGATTTTAGAACTTTCCAAAGGAGCTTCATATTCACATTCAATAGAGAAATGGGAGCAGAATCCCTGAGAGTCTTTGGAGATTCACGACCTCAGAGAGAGATTGATAATGGGAAAGAGTCAGTCCTAAAGGAGATGAAAAGGTTTTCAACCAGTAGACAAGTAGAGTTGATTATCTTTTACAACATTGTAGATGCTACTACTAACAGGAACAAGCAAGCTATTTTGTATTTTGTTTGCTGAATTTTGTTTTCTTCGTTGGTGACTTACCCTCCCCATCATGGAGTGGTGCCTCTTATCTTTGCAGTTTTGTCATGAGTTGTTTTGGCTGTTCTCATTTCATCAGATTTTCCCCCCTCCCCCCCCTCCTCTATCACTTGAATAGCATTTGTGCTTGGACCAACGATGTGTCTTTTCTGCTTTGGCTGTGATAGGAAAGTCCAGCTCTGCAGTAAATTTATTTCATGTTTGTTGGCAAGCATGGTTTAATGTCCTGTTTGCAGAGACCAAGTGGTGTTTTAGGTTGTATATTTATTCTTCCCATTGCTTCTTTAGAGCTCCCTACAAGGTAACGGAGAAAATACTGAATGCAAGTTTTTAAAAAAAAAGTGATTAGGGAGCCATTTAATCTGCACTTAAGCAGAGCCTTCTTGGTGGAGAAATTCTGAGGCACAATAGAAGCAGAAGATGATCTAACCATGATATGTTGTAAATATCAACTGCACTAATGTGAGGCAAATTTTGTAGCAGCCAGGGGCGGACTGACAACTTATGGGGCTCCCCGGGCAATAGGGGATCATGGGGCCCCTATGTCCTTGCCCAAACTCAAAAAAGCCTATGAAAAAGGTACCAGGGGAATCTCGTGGGGCCCCCTACTGACCTCGGGCCCTCAGGCAGTGCCCAAGTTTCCAAATGGTCAGTCCGCCCCTGGTAGCAACATAAAGATGTGGTCAGTTCAACTGAAGATTTTATGAGGGTTTGAGAATTAAATAAAGTCCTTAGTGTGGGAGTGGACTTCCTGCCACATGTCCACTAAATTTAAAGATTGGAAAATGGTGTGCATATGGGACTTTTGGGTGGCATTGACCACTGGAGAGAGTACTCTCAATCAAATGTAAAGGCCAAATTCAAGTTTCCCCATTGCTATCAAGATGCAACACTAATTTTGTGAAATTAATTTAAGAGATGTGAAAAAACCTAATCTGAAAACTGTATGTGGAATGATATATGAGTAATGTAAGTGTCTTAAAGGGTGCCTTGAAGAAGAGGATAAATTCGAGTTGGAACAGATATTTCACATGTGCAGGAAAAGAGAAGGTTACAGTAAAAGGCTATGCGAACTCCTCAAAACCATTTCCTGGGCATTGGTCACATAAAATATCAGGTAGTGTTTTTAAGATATTATGGGTGAGAAGTGTATTCTAGTATGGCTACAAGAGTCTAGTGGTGTTTGTGGCAAGGAACGCTTGTGGCCAAGCAATAGCCTAGAAGGTTAATTCCATGAAGCATACAGGTCTGCTGATCTAGAGGTTGTGCTAAAATGGTCTCCTCTCCTAGAAGAGGTCTGGGTCCTAAATTAAGGTAATGGTGTCGTACGAGAGGCTGGGGATCTGTATACCATGCAGCATACTGTAAGTAGGCTGCACCTCTAGATGGGCTTGTTTTCTGGGCAGAGGACCCACACACTGTCAGTTTTTTTTCCATTTTCATTCCTTTTCCTCTATTGCACAATACATGTCTGTGTGACAATAAAAAATAAATAATAATAATAAAAATAAATAAAGAGAGAGAGAGAGAGTATGTTGATATATGTACAAAGATAAAACAAAATAACACAATTCATGGAGTGGATACTGATTTTTTAGTTCCACTGTATGGAATATCTAAATTGTTGCCTAAATGTTGTTCTGCTCTGAAGAAAATTGTATTTCCTGACACTCGCCAGAATTAAATGTACTATTTTTATAAATCAATGTGTACATGTCCAAATGTGCAGTGAGCAGAAAATTCTCTGCTGCTTTCTGAAAATGCTCAAACACATAAGCCATATGCATGCCAATCATTGTCTAATTCTGATAATATCAGCACTGGTAGATCATCATTCATCACTATGATCATCAATGTTTAGGAATGCTATTCATGGACATGATATGCAAATAGCAAAATATACTATTTATTTTACATTAGGAAGCATCAGATAAGGTGGTATGCATTCATAACTATTTCTTGCTTGAGGTCTAGTTGCCCTTCATGGCTAGACAAATTATGGTTTACCTTTTTTTTTTCTTTGCGTATCTTCCAGAAAATGTTTTATCACAGTGAAACACACTTTTTTTTACTTCCTTGCTTCATTACAAACTTAAGTAGAGAGGAAGAAAAATCAGCAAACTATCTGGTTCCATTATTGACTCTTTATACAACTACCGCTAGCATAAGAGATGAAGGTGAAAATATCCAGCTTTCAAACCCTCTCTCTAATGAAATATCTTTCTATAAATTTACTTTATGCTCAATGTACGCATATGTACACAATAGAACATTTCTACTTTAAACATTGCCCGGTGATACATAGTAAAATAATATAAAGTATATGTAAAAATATGGTTCGAATCCCAACCAGGGCATCACCTGCCTGGAGTTTGTATGTTCTCCCTGTGCTTGCGTGGGTTTCCTCCGGGTACTCCGGTTTCCTCCCACACTCCAAAGACATGCTGGTAGGTTAACTGGCTCCTGTTTAAATTGGCCCTAGTATGTGTATGTATGAATGCAAGTTAGGGACCTTAGATTGTACGCCCCTTGAGGGTTAGGGACTGATGCGAATGTACAATATATATGTAAAGCGCTGCGTAAATTGACGGCGCTATATAAGTACCTGAAATAAATAAATAATGTAAAAATAGAAACCTTGATTTGGGGAAGGATGTGCAGCCTATTGAGTAGGATTGCACACGTAGTTTTTTTTCTGCTGCCTGTTCCTCCCTCTGTCTGGAAGATTTTACGCCCTCATGTTCTGCTGCCTGCCCTCCCCATGTGTTGTGGAGGAATGGTCAGCCTATGGCAGTAGGTTTTCTTCTTTGCGGTAATGCCTCCAGGGAGGGGATATGGCCACCAAGAGGAAATCTGGCAAAAAGTTTCTATGCACTGCTTCCTCAAGGTACCACATTTTGGCCCAACACTCCTCCGTACTGCCAGCACCCCAATATTCCAGTTCACTGCCTTAAAACATTTCAGACCTCCTCCTTCTCATATTCACATAATAACATAAAAATCCACGGATTAGCTGAAGAAGAGGAGGAGGACCAGGAAAGGGCAAATACCTGATCTGCACCCTTGAGGAAAAGGAGGAAAAGGGTGGCTGCTGTGCACCCTTAAGGAGGAGGATAGCAGGTTCAAAAAGTGGGTGCTTTGTGCCATTGAGGAAGAGTAGGAGGAAAAAGGATAATTTGCAGTGGAAACAGTTACGGCTCTGCATTTTTAAGAAGGAAGGGAAAAAGCCAGAAACTTAAATCTAGTAATCCAGCTTATATGGGAGCAGTTGCAACATAAAGAACCTGTCCAAATTTAAAAAATGCCGTCTTGCACTCCTGAGCAGGATGTGAACAAAAAGGGTGCATTAGAAGACCCAACTAATTAAATAGCATGAACCCTTAAGGAAGAGAAGGAAAAGAGCACTTTGGCACAATTTTAAAAGAGTGGTTGCTTTGAGTCATTGAGGAGGTTTCCATGCTGCTGACTTTTCTCAAAGAAGTGCTGCACCAAACACGCTCTTTGGTGTATAGTCATGTGTTCCCTCAAGCATTTTGGTGGCCAAATGGCTAGTACTTTTTCTAAGGTTGATACACCGCAGGTCGAGTCTGCACTCCAGAATGGTGGTTTTGGCAGTAGATACATTAAAAAAGGTCCAACGCTGCAGAGCTTTTGCTGTTTGTCTCCAATTTAAATGCTCGAATACTGCCCTGATACCAGTCAACTTCTATCTAATACATACAGTATTGTACCTGAAATCTAGATTTTGTTCTTTGTTTTTTAAATAAGGGGGATACAGAGATGGAGGGTCCATCTCCAGTGTCGAGTTCCTCTATCCTATTTACAGTCCCATCATAAAGTCAATAGGGAAATCCTCTTTCTCTATTGACTTTATGATGTGTTAACAGTAATATTTTTTTTTTACTATTTTGTTTACTTTTATTAGCATGTGACCCATATACTTTGAGGTCTGACTACTCTGACTTTTATTTGTGCTTTAAGAAAACTATCCACACAGCTTTTAAGTGAATATACTTTTTTTCTGTCATCATTATATGTTTTCTAGAGGTTAACAAAATAAACTCTGGAAAACAATACAGTGTACTAGGTGGTTAGATGATGACTGTGTATTGGTAATTTAATGTGTATGCATTTAAAAGAACAAAAAATATTAGCACTTCATATAATTTTACCATTTACTATATTCTGTTAAGAACCAATGAATTGAATTATAGTTATTAGGTACTACCATACTAACAAAACAACCAAAGGCTACAAGTGCCTGAAAATTAGATGGCAATGCTACTTATTGAAGATAATAGACCTTTATACCAACTGTCAAGTAAAGCTGTCAGTCAATGAAAATAAATTGCATAAACTTTTGGAGACATAATTTCTACGAAAATAGAATTGATTGACATGTTCATTTTCTATTTCCTAATACTTGTCTATATTAGCTTATACCACGAAAGTTGTAAATCAGGTAAGGACTTAGAGAGAACGGGTTAGTTATAAGATACTCAAAGAAAATATCTGGTAAATATAGAAAAGTGATCATTTGTGTCAAGGAAGCAAAAGTTTTTATGACATTATGAAAAAAAATAGTTTTTTCACCTGCAGGAACTCATGTTTTATTTACATAACCACTTTATAGTCACATAACCACTGCATGGCCAGTGCAGAAATACAAATTTGAAGGTGCATATTATGAGTCATGAAAACTATTCTTTAAATACATGGCTACATTAATACATAAAAAGGTAGGGCTATTGCTCATGACAAACAGCCACAATCATCTTTAATTTCTAGCCAACACTAGAAAAATGAAACCTGATTTGTTAACTTTTATATTGAACCTCATGGAGAAGAAGAAAGGAAGGAAGGAAATAATTAATTAAATTATAACTAAAGGCATAACTTTGCTGTCTGTGTCTCTGTGCCCCCATTAGGGAGATTCACAATTTTTATTTATCCTGTTTACCAATATCACTGAAAATGAAAGTAAAAAGAAAATCCCCAGTTTTGGATTGTCCACAGAAAGGAAGAGGGGAAATCTTACAAGGGAGAAACTAGTCCCAGTGACTGTAGTGACAACCAGAGATACACTCACTTTGGAGGGGTTTCCTCTCACTTCCTGTTTTGGCTATGGGACAGGAAGTGAAGGGAAATCTCCAAAATTGACAGGAGTCAGGGGTCAAATAAAATTTTAGCCATTAATTTTACTTTAAGGATACTGTTTGTATTTGTTTATTCACTTGCTACTACCACTATTTATAAATGCTGATAGCCCAGGCTTTTAAAAGCACTCTCAGCTGTTATAGCACCCAAGATTGTGCTTACTACTGTTAAGCTGTTGGCTTTCTCTTGGAAATTGTTTGTGTGGCTGTAGAGCTATCCAATTACTTCCACAGATACTGTGGATACTGCCCTACAACCTATCTTTCCTGCCTTGTATTCTGGGATTCTGTGAACTCAGAAAATGGACTAGGACAATCATCGAACATCCATTCACTGATCACCCCTCCAGTGAATGAACAGTGAAGCAAAAAGCATTTTGTCACTTCCTTGTTCACAACTGCCATTCCTTGGGCTTTGTGGCTAGAAAAGGAGCTTCACTGGGGTCCATAAGTGACATTAGGGGTCAAATATATCCTCTATATATCCTATATAAATATAAGATTTCAGGAGGTAAAAGTACTCTTCTATCCTCTAAGAGGAAATCCAAATGCTCTTCTTTTAAGGTGTCAGGGGCTTCAGTTGCTGGGCCCTCATCTACCAGGCAGTTGTTTTGCCACACACAAGTCCCAGCCTCCAGGGGTAGATCTCAGAATCAAAACCCAAGGAGACCCTGAGTGCAGAAGTTATCTAAGATAGATCCAAAGTCTGCCTCCTTATGAAGGGATGCCTCCACTTGTTCGGGTGGGGGGAAGGCTTTTGAAATTTTTGGCTGCATGGAGGACTCTACTCCAAGACAAATGGGTAATTTCCACGAATTCTCTGGGGTACAGACTGGAATTTTGGGTATTTCCCTCTCCCTGGTTTCTAAGATCAAATGTACCAATAAATTCAGGGAAAAGAAGAGTTTTATTTCAGGCACTCGATTGCCATTGGCTCAAGGAATAATCACAGAGGTTCCAGCAGGCAAAAGGTTTCCGGGGTTTTATTCAAACCTGTTTATAGTCCGAAAACCAAATGAGATGTAAGGCCCATTTTGGACCTCAAGGTGCTAAATCAGTTCCTAAAAGTCCGATCATTTTGTATGGAATTGATTCAGCCAATAGTGGCCTCCCTACAGGAAGGAAACTTTTTAGTATCCAGAGACATCAAGGAAGCATCCCTGCATGTACCAATATTCATTCTGCACCAAATATTTCTGCGGTTTGTGGAAGGGGCTCAGCATTTCCAGATCCTGGAAAAGCTGGGCTGGGTGCTCAACCTCAAGAAGTCAGCCCTGGAACCAGTGCAGAGCCTGGAGTATTTGGGTATGGCCCTAGACACGGTCCAGGCAATGGTATTTCTGCCTCTGGTTGCTGGGGAAGATGGTGTTCTCGTTCAAGGTTATTCGCTATGCCCAATTCCACTCCAGACCTCTGCAAAGGTACATTCTGTCTGTTTGGAACCCAAAGATACCGGTCCTGGATTACTGCATAACTCTTTCTCCAGAGGTGTTGCAGAGCCTGAATTGGTGGTTTATAACTCACAATTGGGAGAAGGGACGATCCTTTTGGCCAGTGGTGTGGAAGTTGGTAACAACCGATGCCAGCCTTTCAGGTTGAGGGGCTATTCTAGAGGAGGTCACAGTTCAAGGAACATGGCTTCCACGGGAAAGGGTTCTTCCCATCAATGTCCTGGAACTTCAAGCAGTGAAGCTGGCTCTGAGGTATTGGACATCCAGTCTTCAGGATTGGCCTGTAGGGATTAAGTCCGAAAATGCCAGAGCAGTAGCATACATCAACCACCCTGACTGTACCAGGAGTCAAGGTGCTCAGAAGGAGGTGAATTATATTCTGACCTGGGCAGAGAGATATGTTCCAAGTCTGCCAGCAGTGTTGCTTCAAGGTGTGAAAAATTTTCAGGTGGATTATTTCAGTCACTGGCAGTTGATTCCAAGGGAATAGGCTTTGCATCCTGATGTTTTCAGGGAAGTCTGCCAGTGACAGAGTTGTCCGGATGTAGATTTATTGGCATCCAGGGTCAACAACAAGGTCAGTATTTTTGTGTCCAGGGTAGGGGGCCCTTGCATGGCAGAGGTAGACACCTTTGTGATTTTTTGGAACTAGTTCTCACTGATTTTTGCCAGCTGCTGTCTCTTACACAGTTTTAAGGATGAGTCTATTCCGGTGATACTGATTTCTTCAGCCAGGCCCAGGAGGGCCTGGTAAGTGAACATAGTGAAGATGGCATTAGACAGGCCATGGGCCCTGCTGTATCGGCCAGACCTGTTGTCTCAATGTCCTATATTGCACCCAATTTACGGTCACTAAATTTGATGGCATGGCTATTGAAGCCCAGATCCTGAAGGATAGGGGAGTATCAGATTCTGTCATCCCCATCAATGTTCTAGGAACATTTATTACAGAACCTGGAAGGCTTACATTGCCTGGTTTGAGGTTTACAAATGGCACCCATGAAACTATGTAATTGGCAGGATTCTGTTGTTTCGTCAAACATGGTTACAGAAGAATTTGGCTGTTGGTACCATTAAGGGCCAGGTTTAAGCATTAGCTATTTTTTCCAGAAGCTCATTGAATCTCATTCTTTGTTCTGCACTTTTCTGCAAGGAGTGATGTGTATAGCTCCTCCTGTCAGGTTGCCTTTGTGTCCTTGGGACCTAAACTTGGTTTTTGAAGTTTTGCAAAAGCCACCATTTGAACCTATTGGAGATATTTCACTGGTCCTGTTGACTCATAAGGTGTTGTTTCTAGTGGCACTTCTGCGAGAAGGGTGTTAGAGCTGGCAGCTCTGTCTTGCAGAGAACAATTTCTGGTTTTGCATCATGATAAGGTGGTGTTGTGACCTCATGTGTGCTTTTTACCAAAGGTGGTGTCTACCTTTTTCAATCAGGACATAGTTCTGCTTTAATTATTTCCTAGGTCTCAGTCAGCAAGAGAAAGATCTCTGCATACCTTGGATGTGGTTCATGCTGTTAGGGTCTTCTTGAAGGTGACAGCACAGGTCAGGAGGTCAGATGCTCTATTTGTGCTGCCAGAGGGTCCCAGGTGGCATCCAAGGTGACTATTTCTCACTGGATCCGCCAACTGATCATTCAAGGCTATGGTTTGAAAGGTAAAGTTTCTCCCTTCCGGGTGAAGGCACACTCCACTAGGAGTGTGGGGACATCTTGGGCAATCCACCATCAGGCGTCAGTGGTTCAGGTTTACAAGGCTGCTACATGGTTTTTGATTCACACATTCACAAGATTCTACCAGGTGGATGTCAGAGGATTCTGCCTCTGGCTGCAGTGTTTTACGGATGGCTGAGTAGGTCCTGAGGGATTATTGACGGTGGCTATCATGGTGTCACCCTTCTCTCAAATTTCTTATTGCTTTGGGACATCCCACATAGCCAATAATAGCCTGCTCTGTGTCCTGAGATGTACGATAAAGAAAATTGGATTTTTTCTACATACTTACCTGTAAAATCCATTTCTTGGAGTACATCATGGGACACAGAGGTCCCACCCCTCTTTATGGAACGTCATTGCTTGCTACTAAAACTGAGGTACTTCCTGTATAGGATGGATTGTATAGGGGAGGACCTCCTCTCTGATTGGTCGGCCAGTGTCCATTCACCTGTAGGTGGCCTATAACCCACATAGTCATGAATAACCTTCTTGTGATGTCCTCCAAGAAATGGATTTTACAGGTAAGTTTGTAGAAAAAAAATAAAATTTTTACAGCTTTATGGTATTTTTAAGACATTTTAGTACATTTTTACAAACATTTAAATTCTAAAGTACCATTGAAATGCCTAAATAAATTAGATTTGTGGTCATACATGTGTCATGCAAAGTTCCTTTTGCAAAAAGCACAAAGGGCAAAAGTATACTGTATAATAAGCTGAAAAAATTTAAAACCAAAAGTACCTGTCTATGTCAAAGTAAATATATGGCCAAACTTCTCAGATTACTTATATTTATACTGTGCCTGGGGCAATGTGAGGAGGGGCAAATCATGAGGTTTATTTGTAAATAGCTTTTTATTTCATTGGGGTTTTAGTTATGTTTTCCTTAGTTTTGGCTGAGTAATCTTACTTGTTTAGGTAAACCAAAGGACATTGTAAAATTTGGCCTTGTTTTTAATGATTTTTAAACAGCTCGAATGTGAGTTTGTTCTAAAATAAATAATAACAGCTAGCATTTGAACAGCCCTAGGCAGTTGTCACATTGCTAGATCTATTTCATAAATAAACAAAGACTTTTAGGAAATGTAGTATTAATCAAATATGCTTTTTGCTTTTTTGACTAAAAGAGTGGAGACTTCAGTTAGCAAAGTGTATGTTACCTTAGTTGAATAAATGGTCACATAGCTTAGGATGGACAGTTAAACTTTGTTTATATTAAATACCCAGTGATGTGTAAAAGGATTTTGGGCTGTGTGATTGTATGATAAGTGAACAGAGCTTAAAGTAGAGCTCTACCTAAAAGAGGAAGTTCCGCTTTAAAGCTTCGTCCCCAGCTCCCCATTAAGGATTGGCACCTTTGGGGGGCGAGGTACCCACATTTGACAGGTACCCGCTCCCACAAGCAGAAGTTGTCCTCACCCCCTTTCATAGTCTTCTGGGACATGTGACAGGTCCCAGAAGACTATGGGACCATTCAGAAAATGGAGTGCAGTGGGCACCTGGCTGTGAAGCCACAGACTGTCACAGCCGAGTGTCCACACTAAAGATGCCAGCGCCGGGGACACAGGATGGCCGATGAAGTCAGCCAGTGTGAACAAACAGCTGAATTGAGGAACTGGTGAGTGTCTGTTTTTTAAAAGTCAGCAACTACAGGTTTTTTTTTTAATTTAATTTTTTTTTTATTTTGACTGAACCTCCACTTTAACTTTATTTGCTAAACCAGGTGTACATTCACTATGCTACACCAATGGGTAAGTGTTTTAATATTACTCTCATATTGCATATGAAGGTTTTAAAATATTGTTTCATGTATCTTCATGACTAGATTTGTACTTCTTGCCCCAATAAGCCAACTGGCTTATGTCTTACCCTAGGCAACTGGCTATCCTTTGTATCACACTATCACACTAACAAGATCATATACCATAGCCACAGAAGGCAGAGAGGACAAAAAAGACAGACTACCAACTCTACATCATTATGCCTAAAACTAATGACTCGAGTTTCTGCTAGTAATTTGGTTCTAAGCACAAGGAGCCATAGTGGTTGGTATACAGTGCCTCATTCCACCAGTAAAAATGCAGTAACTATACAGATACAGCAACAACTGGGTCCTAGCTGGACTGCACTGATAGGCAGGGCAGCTGTCTGGAATACACTCTGCACTACTATCATTAAGAGTTTTAAAGCTGCAATATATTACATTTTAGTTTTAAGGTTTAGCCACTTCAGCCCCGAAAGGTTTTCCCCCCTTCCTGGCCTGGCTATTTTTTGCTATTTGGCACTGCGCTATTTCAGCTGGTAATTGCATGGTCAAGTAACGCTGCACCCAAATTAAATTTATGTCCTTTTTTTTACAAAAACAGAGCTTTCTTTTGGTGGTATTTTATCACTATTGGGTTTTTTAAATTTTGTGATATAAATGAAACAGACCCAAAATTTTGAAAAAAATCCTTATATTTTCTACTTTCTGTTACAGTATATAAAATATTCAATAAACTCAAATTCAGTCATAAATTTATGCCAAAAGGTATTCTGCTTCATGTCTCTGGTACAAAAAATCCCAATACATGTATATTAATTGGTTTGTGTGAAAGTTATAGTGTCTACAAATTATGATATATGATTACTAAACTAGGGCAGCACAACATCATTTATAGAAAATGAATAATGCAAAAAACTTTGTTATAAACAATACTAATTAATGTGATACTCCGCTATACACATATATACTGTGCACCAAAACCACACATAAATCAATAAAGTGCAAAAAAATCTAAACAGTTCATATGGATATTGCAATGCTACTCTTGTAACCACCACTGTGCTCCAAAAAAATTAATCAATGTGCTCCATGTCTCCACCACCATTAAAGTGAGCTTCTCACCTCAAAGCTATGATCCCTGCCTTACCAGAAAGGTCAATAATTTATGCAAATTAAGTGTGGTGAGTTTAATTGGGGTTAGCTTGCAATATTGTTTATATAGCACTATTATATTGGTTTGGCTGTGCTAATTGACTTTTTCTCGGTTAAATTATAACATATATATATTGCAATTTTTGCATCTTTTACTTTTTGACTGCCTGTCACATTTCTTGAGGTACTAAAATGCTAGGGCGGTACAAAACCCCCAAAATGACCACTTTTTGGAAAGTAGACACCCCAATAAATTTTCCGAGAGGCATGTTGAATCCATGGAAGATTTTATTTTTGCCACTAATTTTTGGTAAATGATAGGTTTCTTTTTCTTACACAAAGTTGTTACTTAAATGATATATTGCTCACACATGCCATGGGAATATGTAGAATAACCCCCCAAGACACATTCTGCTACTTCTCCCGAGTATGGGCATACCACACGTGAGAGACTTTTTTGTAGCCTAGCCACATACAGGTCCTTCAAAATCCAATGGCCACTTTCAGGCTTTCAAAGGACATATTTCCTCTTGTCACTTCCTCACTACCTATCACAGTTTCGG
Source organism: Staurois parvus (assembly GCF_062004578.1). Taxonomy (NCBI): domain Eukaryota; kingdom Metazoa; phylum Chordata; class Amphibia; order Anura; family Ranidae; genus Staurois; species Staurois parvus. The sequence goes on from NW_028318524.1 coordinate 28,660, forward strand.
AGGTCCTGAAATGTCAGGATAGTAGAAGCACCTCCCCCACAAATGACCCCTTTTTGGAAAGTAGACACCTAAATTATATTTCTATAATTATATTTTTGTAAAGCAGAGACTCTAGAGAATAAAACAGCGGGTGTTGACATTTTTTATGGCGCACAGTATTTGTGCAGTGATTTTTCAAAAGCAAATTTTTGGAAAAATTTTTTTTGAATTTTATTGCAAACAAACACAATATATTGCCCAATTGTTTGATAAAGTATAACATATAATTTTACGCCAAGTAAATAGATACCAAACATGTCATGCTTTAAAATTGTGCACGTCAGTGCAACAAAGACAAACTATGAACATTTTTAATATCCATAGGCGATGCTTTAAAAACCTTTACAGGTTACCACTTTAGGTTTACACAGAAGATCTAGTGCTATCATTACTGCCATTGATCTGATGTTCGTGGTGATACCGCACATACATGGTGCAATCTCTGTTTACATACCGACATGGGACTGACGCTTTGACTTTGCAAGCGATCATGGGGAGGGGTTGGGTGACTTTTTTTTTATTATATATTTTTCTTTTTTTATTTTTACACTATCCCTTTCATTTTTTTTTTATCACTTCTATTGTTATAACAGGGAATGTAAATATCCCCTGTGGTAGCAATAGGCAGTGACAGGTACTCTTTTCTGAGAAATCTAGAGTCTATTAGACTCTGGATATCTCCTCTGCCCTTAAAGCATCTTATCACACCAAGATTTTTCCAGTTTTAATATGGAACTGTTTATATCTGACAAAAATAAAATGATATTGCTTCCTGTTTCTTGGACCATAGGGATGATTGGAGCCATTCCAGTCTCTGATCAGCTGTATGGTCAACCTGTGGAACAGCAGGCTGCATTCTTGGGTTTCCCAGTGGGATGGGAGAGCCTGAGATAGCCTTTGAAGGTGGCAGAAGGGGGGAGGACATCCCTTTCTGCTGCTTGTAAAAGTGATCCAGCAGCCACTAGGATTGCATTTGTATGAAATGCAACTGCCAGCTGAAAAAAAACAATACCAGGATGATGCCTGTAGCTGCAGGCTTTATCCTGGTATAACCACTCAATCTCCAGTGATGTACCAATATGTTGCTGGTCCTTGTTGTGCATATATGTAACAGCAGAGAACATGGGCATATGATGAATCAGGTATGTGGACCAATATGACTGCAATTCATTATTATTTGTAATGCCCACATTGAGGGTTAGGCCCAAAAATGTTTTAAATTCAGAAACCGTGATAATGCGAGTTCCATGCGAGTTGTGTGACTAAATTTGGAAGGAACGCAATGTATTGTATAAATTGCTTTAGCCCACAATCAGTCGATACAAATCTTCCATGAAAAACAGTGGAGGGGCTAAATGCTAGCAATGGCAGTGAATGGGGCTGATCCTGCTAACACTGCCTTTTTGGGGACACTATATTATGGAAGCACTAGTATAGTTTTGTTTGTGATCAATATATTGATCCTTAGCTGCCACACATCCACAGTACATTGAGGTGGTCCTTAAGTGATTAATACTGCTTTAAGTAAAGTTTGGGGATTTGTTTTTTTTTTTACAAAAAACTTTTGTGACAAGAACTGAGAGGGAAATCTACAATGGGGAATGGGGAAACAGACAACAAAAAAAAGCTGACAGACGTTCTAACATTCCCTTACTTATGTTAAAAAAATCTGTTTGTGTTGTTGTTTCCCCCACTTCCTGTCTGGTAAAATGATGTCACCAGAACAGGAAGTGAGGAGAAATCGTGAATAGGTAGGTGCTTATTCAATAAACCATGTAACAAATAATAACAATAATAACAAAAATGCTCTCACAACAACATAAAGTGACTTAAAGTCCCAAACAAAATATATTGAATATAGATAGTGAATATCATTCCCATAGGAAGGTATCCCATAAATCAAAGAAATTTTCTTTTCCACCACGTGTGGGCAATAGATGAATTCCTCACTCACCATAAATTGTTGACCCCTGTTAAGGTGGTCAAATAACGCTCTATGGTCATGCAATGTGTAGATATCCAACTGCAAGCTCCCATGGAATGGGTCTCCTGGTTCCTAATTAGGCATGCTGATCCAAGGAACAAAGGATATTGACCCCAGATGGGTAGTCACAAAGCTCTGGGCAAACAGATAATGGATAGATTCCCAATCCTAGGCTCTACTTAAGATATATCTCCAATTGTCCTTAGGATGGGTATTGCTCCAAATGTTGCACTTTTCAGTTGAGTTCAGGGCAGACTCCAACAAATAAGCCCCTATTTCCTGTGTATCCAGTAGAGTTGTGGGCTACCTGTCTGTCCTCAGCATCAGCTTATGCAGTGACAAAGCGAGCAAGATACTGAACTCCTTACAGCAAAGCCCTTTCTGTTTTATACCAGCATGGGTGGACACACATAACAGTCATTGTCATTTTCTAAACATGCAGCTAGCTGGAATGATGCATACCTCTGTGTAACACACCCGGGAGAGCTTTGCTGTAAGGAGTTTAGTTTCTTCAATTTTCAATAGAGTTTGTTTGGGACTTTAAGTCACTTTATGTTGTTGTAAGGATATTGTCATACCACTACCACAATATGTATTAATCTGGCCAATATATCAAAATTTGTATGGTTCAGCAGGGACCGGATGCATTTTGATAAATGTGTGGCCAACCCTGTTTGTTTGCTTGACTACTGTCAAAAGGACATGCTGGAAAACATTTGTCAGTCAGTGACTGCAGCCGCTGATCAGTGTATTCTTACAGTGGTGAGTCCTGCTGTCCAAATACAGTGTCCCAGTGGTGGGATTCTTCCATTCACCTTGCTTGTGTGTCAGGGATCCGGGTATGACCAGAAATATGTGGGAACACAGGCGTAGTCAGGGCTGGAGAGGTGGAATGGTCAGGCAGGCCATATGGGTCTGTAATGCACCGCCTGGCGGTACCTCTAGCAACCCACAGAATAGGATTCCCCAGAGTGTGGAGTCTAAGTCCCAGTCTTCTTGTTCACCAGGGCCCCTGATGGTGGGATGGACTTGGAGCAGACAGAGACCAGGTCACGGCCCCTCAGTACACCCACCCATGGTAGAGGGATCTGCCAGAGGTATATTCTGGAGGAGAGCCTGACGTGAAGAGGTGGATGGGTCCGTGCAGGATGGATGGATGGCTGAGCAGAAGCGTGGTCAGACAGGCCGGGTCGGTAACGGTGGGGACAGCGCGGTACAAGGCAGCAGGCACAGAATAGTCGGGTCACTCGCCGGGTCAGTAACAGGAGATCAGATCCAATGAGGGTATCCAAAGAGAAGTCAGACAGGCCAGGGATCAGGGCAGGAGAAGTCAGCAGAGGTCAGGATCAAAGCAGGGTCAGCAACAAATCAGATAGGCAGATATGCAGGAACACAGGATACCAGGTACAGGGGATCATGGGAAACAAACACCAAGGCACTGATTGCAGGCCTGGTCCTGCTTAAATAGACCTCCTGCAATCAGCCTCAGATGATGGCTTGATTGCAGGAGTAAGACCCTGGCTGCTGAAAGCACCCTCTGGTAGGAGCTGATACTGCAGCCCACAGAGCAAGTGAGCCACAGCACCACCAGTGGTGAGTCCATTCCTGACAGTAATCGCTATGAAGATAATTGTCATGCCTGTATTGCAGGTGCTGGTGAGATGCTGATATTTTTACACTGAACGGGATCTTTAACTTGTCTGTTGAAGTGTTCACTCATGTTCAATGCATGCATTATGATTCATTTACTAAAGGCAAACAGTCCATTCACTTTGTTAGAGAAGTTTCCCCAGAGCTTAGGGAATTTGGTGAAGTTTCACTTTGCAAAAATACTCAATCCTGAGCAAGAAAACATAATTTTTGTTAAATTAACCCCACTGAGTCACAGTTTTCAGTCAACATTGAACATTGGAATAATGCTGTTTTTATGCCTTGCATGCAGTTAAGGTGAATTAAGTAATGTGTGTTAAGGTTTTGTCTTACATTTATAATGCGACAAGCATCATGGCTGTTCATTAAAGTAGGAAAAGTGCATGGGCCAACCAAAGAAGCAGGCAAAGTAGCCTGTCCATAGCAGCTTTGAAGCAAATAAAGCAGTATATGAAAATATATTTGTCATTACTATGTGCATTCACATGTTGGAGTGCATGAAATCATGTAAGCACACTTGCCATGACTAGAGTGTGTGCTGATGCTACTTTCAGAGTTCACGCTTAATGCACTATTGTTCCCGCATGAAATTCAATTTAATGAATATGCTGTATGTACACTGTTCTTGATAAGCATGCCTCTTCTCACAAAGTAAATGCTGTGAGAACACTGTTGGCTTAAAGTCTGGTTGATGGATGAATTGACATTGTGACATTGTTTGCACATGTACATAGATAATCAGTCCCACTTATGTTCTTCATCCATCCTTATAAGTATACACACTCTATTAAACAGAGTTACCTAAAAGGCACTCAGACAGTTAAATGAAACAAATACATAAGAGCAACAGAATAGAGCCACTTCTTTGCATGAACAGATGGCTGGCTAAATTCAGCACACCCGGGAAATCACTATAAAGTTTTATCTTGGGTGTTCTATAATGAACTGTATATAAAAAAAGAACTAATGAAAAAGTTAATTTCCTTAGATTTTCCCTGAATAATCATGTCATAAAGCCACACAAAATGTAGAATAGTTTTATATCAAAACCTAAAACATGTACTGGAAGTATATTTGGCATTCCATTTAAAAGACTGTAACAAAATACATTGTTTAGAGACAGTTAGATTTAAGTGTCTTGCTGTAATCATAACATATTGAACGAAGAGACATAAAAATGCAACAGTAATTAATAATTAGAGATACTCCCACAAGTGCTGATGAAAACCCCTAAAAGACCATTCTTAATGAAAACATTTGCCAAATCCACTTCAGTTTCCATTGTTTAGCTATCACTGAGTCAATAACACCAGATGTTACTGTTCAAGAATGATGACTACCAATGTAATGATAGAGAATCAGTGTAACATTAATTGGTACATGTAATAATGAGCAATTTCCAGATACACATTTTCAGGTCTTTTTTAAGTCTTCCATCTTAGCCTACTAATATGGTTCCAAAGGGCATACACAAAGAAACCATTTCTATGATTGCTGAAAAGCAAAGTGTCCTATATATTTCTGTGGCCAAAACTATTTACATGTTAGAAAACATTGATTACTGCAAATACTTTTAGAATCTCCATCATGGAAATTTCCATTGGCAATATGACAAAATATGAAACAAGAAAGGCGGTTTATATCTTTATATTTTGTTAATAGAAATGTCCCTTTTTATGTCCTTAAGTGTGCAATGTATTATTCATAATTTGGTAACTAAAGCTGTTACATTGATTTGTTTTTTAATATAATTAGATGCTCATCAACTCAACAACCTAATAGTTTGCTGTTTTATCCACCAAGGGTCAACACCTTTAAATGCAATAAGCAAATACTTTATTATGACAGATTGGTAAAACAACTGAAAAAAGAAAAGAAGGTGCTACTACCTATCTAATGCTCATCCCAGGAATTGGCAGGTGAATGAACCAAAGTTGCTTATCCATTCCAGAATTAAATGAAATCGTTCCGCAAGACTGCCATTGCTCTAAAATTTTCATTTTATTACATTGACCACAGTAAAAACATCACCGGTACAAATGTTGGCATGTTTCAGCTTAACAAGCCTTAGTCATAACCAGGGGCAGACTGACAACTCATGGGGCCCCGGGGCAGTAGGGGATCATGGGGCCCCTGTATCCTCGCCCACACTCAAATCACACACAAAATAGCCTATGAAAGGTATCAGGGACATCTCATGGGGCCCCCTACTGACCCTGGGCCCATGGGCAGTGCCCGAGTTCCCCAATGGTCAGTCCGCCTCTGGTCATAACCCATACAGTGACATGGAGAATAGAAAATGCATATAACATAGTGGATAGTACAAGGCTCCAACCATTAATTGGCCAATCAGTCACATGGTTCTGGGAAGCTCCTGGTGGCCATTGACCACTCAGCAACTCTGGTCAGTGCCAGCTCGAGGACTGCATGTTCCACAGGAGGAATCAAGCGGCATGTTATGGGAGTGAAAAGCCTTTTCCCACCACAATTTTTGTAAGTGTGTTTTTCCTTTGTGTCAGAATAAAGTATTTGCTTATTGCACTTAGCAGCACTCCTTTCTCCCCTGTCTTTTCATAGAGCTTTGGCTTCTCTCATGGAGTGCTGCTGCAAGCGCATAATCGACACCTCTCTTTCATTTTCATATGGATGCCTGTACACTACCCATTGGATGTAGATGGTCTTCTACACCAGTCTGCCCTAAACATCTTTTTTATTACCTTTATATACAAAACCTTTTCCTTTCTATTAGATAGAAAAATATCATATTTTTCACGTGATTTGTGCATATTTGTTTTCAATTTCTCTAAAACAACAGTAACAAATTAAGAAAAAGTGTACCAACAGTATTTGTTATTTAGCTAATCAATATGGCTTACTGAAAAGTGAAAAGCAAAGAAACTTGATTTATGGCAGTTGCCATAACAATAGAATTCTAAAACGCTTTCTATGTTCCTCCCGCCGGATCTGATGTTAGTTTCTGTCAATCTATCGCAGCATGTTTTAAACTGGAGGTATTTTCATTTGTTTCTATTGTCATGCTAGTGATTTTTTGTTGCGACAATTGGGTTTTAAGATTGCTTATAAGATTAATTGAATTCCACAGTTTTTCACAAGCTTTTGTTACCTCAGGCAGTCTGTGTTATCTATTTCAAAATTTCCTTGGAAGGGAGTTAAAAAAGTAGGCAATTCACAGCTTCATGCTGTATCTCTTTGTTATATTGATGTCACCTAAAATACGGTATGTTCAAAGCTGAACTCCATATAAGACGGAAACTTTTTTTAAATCTGTAAAAACAATATAAAACATTATTGTTGGCAAGAGCTATTGTGGGATATACCATGAGTACTATGATCATTAGCACTAGACTCAAACAAACAAACAAACAAATTAGGTTATTGACCACAGAAATCAGCCAGGTTAACAAAATTAGATGCAACAAAGAATCTGTCTGCTATTGATCATCTCTAATTTTCAATACTTTGTTACACTTTTCTCAAATTTAACATGTCATATTTCAGTCCAAAAATATGTGGGAAAGCTTCAAACTTAACCACTTGCCCTCCTGAGGATTCCTGACCAGGCCATCTTTTGCAATACGGCGCTTTGTTACTTTAACTGACAACTGCGCAGTCATGCAATGCTGTACATAAATTAAATTTATGTAATTATTTTCCACAAATAGAGCTTTCTTTTGGTGGTATTTGATCATCTCTGCATTTTTTTCGCTATAAACAAAAAAAGACTGTCATAAATATAAATAAACAGCGCAAACATAGACCTTTAAATCAAATCAATATACAAAGTGCAAACATATATAAAAAATTATATTAATAGTGAAGTATTAATATAATTTTTTATATATGTTTGCACTTTGTATATTGATTTTTTTTTATATATATTTGCACTTTGTATATTGATTTGATTTAAAGGTCTATGTTTGCGCTGTTTATTTATATTTATCACATTTTGTGTTCATCACATTGCACAGCAGCAGGATAGATCCTGTAGTAGGGTGTTTAACTTGGCGCAGGAAAAATTTTTTTTAGTTTTTTAGAAAAAAAGACTGTCAATTGTGAAAAAAACAATATTTTTTACTTTTTGCTATAACACATATCCATAAAAAAATATAAAAAATAAAATGTCTTTATAAATTTAGATCAAAATATATTCTGCTACATATCTTTGCTAAAAAAAATCTTGATATGTGTAAATTAATTGGTTTATGGAAAAGTTATAGCATTTACAAATGGCGGTATATATACTGGAATTTTTTTTTTATACTAGTAATGATGGCAGTCAGTGACTTATAGGGGACTGCGGGACTGCAGTGGGCATTCTGACACTGGAGTTGCTCATTAACATTTCTTTTGTTTCCAAGGGTAGGAAAGGTGTCTGGCAGAGTGAGTCATTAGGCCACCTGGCAGGGGGTCTTCATGAGGAATTTGAGGTGTAAATGGTCAATAACATATATTTTGTTTCCAAGGGTGGGAGAGGTCTGATGTGTGAATTGGTCACAATGTGTGACAGGTTTGGTAGGAACATCCTGTGTTCAGTGTTTTGTCTATCTGTGTACCTTGAAAACGCTTTGGATGCATTTTTCAGGATGAAAAAAGGTACTGGACAGCATCGGGAACTGGAAGAGTTAAAAAAAAATTTCAAATGCAAATGCTTATAAATGTGATTTGCCGCATTTAGCCACGTTTACAAGCATTTTACACTTGAAACGCTGATAAAATCGACTGCAAGTTTTCTGCGTTCAAAAAAACAACTGTAAACTCAAATGCCTGTAAACGAAGATGTGTGCATGGACACATAGGAAAACATTAGGGTGAGTTCAGGGGCTGCTGAAAAAATGCTGAACAGCTCCTAAACGTGAGTTTATCAACTGCAGTGTACATGAGCCCAAAGAGTTTCACCTGCTGGACAAAAATTATTTTATTATGATTTAAAATGTCATATGTTCACATGAGTAAAAATAGTCAATACTTACCATAAGCTAGTGCTATTTGTTCATTTTTCCCCTAATAAATTAGGTATTACAACTTTGAACCTAAAAAGTCTAAAAAAAATTACTTGGGATCATAATTTTTGGAAACCTCAGACTGCAAAAGAATTACTCCTGGCTCCATCCCCAAAACTACAGGCACCAAGCAAGATATAACAAAGTGATGCCCTACTGATTCAATCCCTAAAGATGGCCATATACAGGTCAAAATTCAGCAGTTGAATTTCAGTCCAAGTGTGGCTGCTTCTGCTTTACAGAAGACAATCTAGTGATTGACTTCTGTTTAACAGGATTGTTGGAAATTTTTTTCTTGATCAGCAACTGCACCCAATGGGTTGCAGGGGTGAATTTTGTTAGCAGAAGGATCCCATTGTCAAAATACAATGGCACAGCAAGGAGGACTCTTCTATTCACCTCATTTGTGTGTATGGAGAAATTTGTTTGGTGTTTTCAATCAATGACAGGCTGGTCAAAAAAAAGAGCCATCTATGGCCAGCAGGCACTAAGCAAGATGTAGCACAGTGATATCCTCCAGAAGCATTGTCCCATTCCTTAAGCCAACTCCAAATCAATAGTTGCCAAGCAAGATGTAACGTATCATTCTTGATGACATCAACAGGTTAACAGATTCCAAAGCATGATATATCACAGAACTTGTTAACAACGTGCAGTCTTTGTTTGAGGATAAGGCCAAATTTCACCAGATTAACCGGTGTCAAGCAGAACACTACATAAAGAAAAGTAATTTGTAATTAACAATGTTAAGGCCCAATGTGAGGTAAGTAGCAACATTTCATAAAACCTGATACTGATATATATGTATATACAGTATATATATATATATATATATATATATATATATATATGTCATACAGTATGTTGCCAATAGGTTACAATAGCATGTCTTGCAAAATAAGACCATCCACAAGTGAGAAAAGTGCAGAGTGTACCAAAAGGAAGAAATATCAAACTAGTTCACAAAAAAGATTAGAGAATGTGAAGAAAGACTGGTTGAAGCTCATTGGTGTCATGGTTAGCAAAGTTAGGCTATTCTACTAATTCTACCTCCTGTGCAGTATGTAAGGTCAAATTTGTCTGTGAATGACCAGGTGACCAAACAAGCATGTTCAGAGAAAAATATAGTTGGTGTCACAGGGAAACATAAGACTGTGACTGATTTTAAATGTTCAGATATGATATGACTACAACTGTAGAAACTTATCTTATGTGTAGACATGGTTTCTTCAAGCACTGCATGAACACTGTACACCTTCCATACCAGCAGAGTCTGTAATTTCATGCCAAGATGTACTTTCCACATATGCAGCATCTGTAGTTTCATGGTCAAATCTGCATTTGCCTCCTATAAATTCATAAAATGTTGAATCACCTTTTGGTGAAGAGGAGAGGCTGTGATGTCAAAATCTTCACCTTGTCCACCTTTTAGTTACTGAAAAAAATAAAAGGAGTTCAAGGAAAAGCTACCCTGCTCCTGTGACCCATTGGTCATAGGGCTATGACTAGATGTCAGCTTACAGCAAGGTAGCTGAGATCCACTAAGGTCACTGGCTGATCACTCATTCTGGAATGCTCTGGTGAAGACCAAGTTTTCAATTAGACTCTGAACCTTGGGTGAGCCTGCATAACCTGCCAGGGGTGTCAACCATTACAGCTAAAAAAGAAAGATTAGCAGGAAAAAGGACAGGTGTATGTAACACTAAGAATATGCAGAGGGAAGAGAGGGTCTGCTAATTGCCCTGGAAAACCCTGAATTTAAAATTCTTTAAATTTATTCAAAAATCAACCACAATTTCATATTATAGCCCTGTCATATTCTCCTTCGCAAAATGGAAAGTCCTTGCCTTACTGGCCCATAGAAAGAGTAACTTATGAATTGGAGATAGAGGTTCTAATCAAAACAAAATTCAACATTTTAAAAGTATATGGGCTTTTTAGCATATGAAGGCAACCAAACAAGTCAAATGCAGGCACCACAAAGTGCTTGGAAAATGTTTCTCCCAAATACTATTTTATAGTGCCCTAGGAGCACACAGTGTTCAAATAGAAATTTTAATATATTTTTGTATGTGTCCCTGATATGGATCTTTAACATCCTTTCTTGTCCAGGAAGGAAGTGAAAGGTTCTCAATTAGGGTTCAGATTGCAATAAAAATCCACCCCCCTCCCAGAAAATACCAGTCCAGCATATCATGCAGGCATGCTGGCTTGTATTCCCATAGCCATAGGTCTGGAAACATATGTATAATCTGCTAGGTTGTTCTGTAAGTGTTCAAGCACTCATTGGGGTTGAGGTACTAAAAAAGTAAAAACTGTTCAAAATTATTGTTTATTATCCAAAGTAAATGTTCAGTCAGCTTAGTGAATAAGATGAAGTTGTATTCACTCACTTTTTTACTTTCCCTAGATATTATTGGCCATTAAAAGTGAGCACTGTTTCACCTTTTTTTCCCAAACTAAGTGAACACACTATACTCCTTTAAAAAGTCAACTCCAAAGAGAAGTAGCTGGCATTTAAAACTTCAGTCTAGTTTAATGGACTTGGGCTCTTTGCAGCTTACAGACTGAGAAAGAATAGACATTGGGCATTATGCATTGTCTTGTCTTGTTATGGGGATACCAACCCAGAAGATTTTTTGGGAGGGATATAACACACTTAAAACATGTAAAAAGACTATAACAACTTAAAAAGTTAATGAAAATGTAAAAAAACAAATCCAGCACATCTGTTGGTATTTATGGAAACCAATTATATGTGAGTAGTACCAAACTGGCTTACAGCTTAATCTACATGGATCATTTTGCTAATCTTTACTCTTTAGCAGTTGTCAGAGCTTTCATCAGAACGTATGAGAGATATATTTGTGTTTGGCTGGCCTTACTCTCTCTAGGATTACTGTTGTCTGTTGTTGTGGTATAAAGTTACTAGAAGCCGTCTGTTCTTGCTTTATGCAAACACAAATTAAATTAATTAAATAATCACATTATAAATCAAAGAACGTAGTTTTAATTTCACCTGCATGCTGTTACTGAGGAGGAAAACAAAGCAGTACAAAGGCAAATCCACATTTGGTTTACCATAATCATATAATAGTCAGGTGTATTCCTAAATGGGACAAATAATTCCACACATTATTAAATGGAAACAATGTGGCAACAGAGAATAGTTCAGCTACCTGCATTGTAGTCATGTTTGGTGGTATTAAGAGATGCTTATTTACAGGCATGGTCTCCAAGGAGTCAGGTTCTGGCACCAGCAAATACTAACAATACAATATTGCAATTTAACAGGTCTTGCTATGATGGCACTCAAGAATGCTTGGAACAAGCTACTGGGACTTTCTCAAAACATGATGGATGAGCCTAGAGGTGTTTCTTCTAGGAAAGTACAGCAATGCTTGTTTCAAAGAAGTATTTTAACTAAATATAATTCTGTTACAGCACTTTATCTCCTCTGTCTGTATGTGTGATTGGATAGGTGTTTTTCTTAAAGTGTATATAAAGTCTAACAATTAATTTCTCTTAGTTACTTCATGTAGGTCTTTTTACTATTGCAGTAATCCATACAATAAAATCTGTGTTGCTCCTAAAGTGAAAAAATTATCATCGTATGTGGACTCTAAATAGATATACACTGAGCTCTCTTATATGTAAATAAATAAATGAAACTTATTTGCACAAATAACATACAATCTTGTAAGTGATCTTGTCCTGTTTACAGTGTACAATTTCTGCAGTCAAAAAATTGCACCATCAAAGTGATAGTTTAAAAAAAGAGGGCTTCACATGTGAAAATAATCTCATGTAAGTCTCGATAAAGTTCTTTTACAAAGAAAAATTTGCCTAAGTCCATTCCAATAGTGCAAAACAAAAAGTGGTACAAATATTCCCAAAAATCCACTCCACGTGAATACATTCTAAATCCCCAAAGTGTTCACTCCACCTCCATGAATTATGGATGTGCTCTCACCTTCCTAGGAGGATCTCACAGCATACACAAGGTCATAAACAGCTTAGGAGTAAACAGAGCTCCAGGTATATTCAACAGCAGCTTCACTTACTTCTTCTCCTCCTTCTCCTCCTCAACAGCAAGGGTTAATGCTCATAAAGAGTAGAGAGTGCTCATAGCATAATGTGCCAAGCACTTTGTTAAAGAAATAGGCTTCTCATTATATAATGCTGCTTCTGTCACTGTTGGGGAATGACTGTAAACCTGCTTTGAGTTACATCTGGCATGGTAACTTCATAGTCCCATGCACCTAACTTGTTGCTTTCAGTGTGGACTTTCTCATAGGTAGGAGCAGGGGCAAACTGACTATTTGGAAACTCGGGCACTGCCCGAGGGCCCGGGGTCAGTAGGGGGCTCCATGAGATGCCCCTGGTACCTTTCTCATAGGCTTTTTTGAGTTTGGGCAAGGACACAGGGGCCCCATGATCCCCTATTACCCAGGGGCCCCATGAGTTGTCAGTCCACCCCTGGGTAGGAGGGACATGGGAGGAACCACACATTAAATAACACCAGACCCAGTTGCTGCAGCCACATGTAAAAAGTAACTAGTGCTTGCAAAACCATTCTTACTGGTGCTATCCTCCTCCTACATAAAATATAATACAATACAATACATAAATGAGTAAAAAGCATAAAAACATCAAAGTGGTTGTAAAGGCTAAGGGTTTTTTTCCTTCATCCATTCTATGCAGCAGCACACCCAGCCCTCTCTAAAACTTACCTAAGCCCTGTTCCAATTCAGGGATGTGCACAAGAGCCTAGAGTCTCCCGGGTCTCTTCCTACTCATTGATTGAGACAGCAGCAGTAGCCATTGGTTCTCTCTACTGTCAATCACAGCCAGTGAGCCAATGAGAAGAGAGCAGGGGCAGAACACACAGAGAATCAGCTCAGAAGCAAGCCTGCTCGGGTACTCCCAAAGCAAGCTGCTTGCTATGGGGCACTAGGCAGGAGGAAGGGGTCTACAGCACCCACAGGGCACCCAAGAAGAGGAGGATTGGGGCTGCTCTGTGCAAAACTACTGCATAGATCAGGTAAGTATGACATATTTGTTATTGAAAAAAACAATCCTTTAATGTCACTTTAAGGAAAAGCTAGTGTACTATATTAACTGCTTTCCGGCCGCTCTATAGCAGATATACTGCTACAGGGTGGCACGGGTGCGCAAAATCACGTATATATACATGGTTTTGCATCTCTGGGTAGAGGGCGAATGTGAGCCATGCGCACGCCCTACCTGCACCGCCATTCACAGCTGTCAGTCACCGGGTCCCGCCAGTGATTACCCGCCAGTGCCCGGTGATTTCTGACAATCTCCCATGGGGAGGAGGACTGTTTTGTTTACTAACAGTTTTCCTCCCTGTCAGTTGAAGTAACACAGCGCTGTAAGGCAAAAAAATGGCCTGGTCAGGAAGGGGGGTAAATCTTCAGGAGGGCAAGTGGTTAAACAAGATACACATATGTGACATGTTGACAGTGTTCAATGTCCACTGTTTTATTATATTGAATTTTAATATGCAAAATATGTTATAATAAAGAATCTTTCTTAAACATCGATGTGTTGATCTTGTTGGCACTTTAAAGGTCAAGTTTAACAATTTTTTTCAGTATCCATTGGGGATGTGGTGTTGGAGTGGCATCCCATCAGCCTCTATTCTCTATTCACTGATATTTATTTTACTGATGTGATTGTCTATTTTTGAAATATATTTTTTTTCTGTAAATATTTTGCTTTTATTTTTTTCATTACGCATATTTAAAATTCATTAGGTTTTATCTTTAAATGCTCTTACCAGAACTTAAAGAATCCCTGTCACTTTGAAGTGCACTACTTTTTTTGAATATATTTGGTATATTCATGTCTGGCATTAGAGTGTGTAACAAAAGTTTCTTAAGGTAAGAACTGCTAAATCAATTACGGTGACTGGTGCGTGTTTCCACTTAAACACTTGGTTAAGGCTGTTGTGCATGTAAAAAGTGTTAGCATAAAAATGTAGTAAGTGTAGAGTTAACTGACCCCCCCCCCCGTTATGAACACCATCAGCTACTTATATTGTTATGCTGTGAAATGTAAATTCAGGGGGATGCTTCAAGTGCTATTGTCACATACAGAGGGCAATAGTGGACTTTGGGACTGTTGCTGTCTGATGGACCACTCCCTCCCTCCTCTACCAAGTGGGTAGTAAAGTCTGCACAAAAGAATATTAGCATTAGCCTACCTACCATCAGTGATATTTATATTAACAGGTGCAGAAAAATTTACTAGCTATCAAAAGGGACTCTGTTCATCCTGCTCACAGATTGTTTGTCCTGTCCCATTGGAAGTACCTTTAGGTATTAGTACCAGAACCACCTAGCTGAGGAACAGCTTTTTTTCCTGATTTGGGAAGAGAGATAAATGCTGATGATTCTGCATTATACTGAATCATTTCTGCTATTATCATGTTTATTTTATTCCAGGATATAACTAATTTAGTATGGGCAATTTAGCATTTTATGACTGGTAATACTGTTATTTTATCTTAGGCAATTGATGTTTACAACGGACAAGTTGTGTTGTTATTGTTTATTTTTATGTATAATTATACTTTTTTCTTATGATTTTATGGTATATGTGTGTTAGTGCTGTTGTCTTTTATTTTAGGGACCTGTTTACTTTATTTAATTCTCTTCCTGTAGAACATGTTTTGGAATTAAAAAAAATATATATCCTTAACCTTTAAAAGTAATTTGCATTACATTACTTTAAATAAAAACGAAAGGCATTTTTATATAGTTTTTGACAGAATAGAGAGTGATTAGAATCAGCTTCTTATTACTGTCCGTGTCCAGTTAGAGAAATTCACCCCCTTTATTTTGAGTTCTCATCAGAATGGGAATAGAGGAGAAATCTTCTAATGGGTACATTTGCTCTTTTTTGTTAGATTGCATTACATTATATTTTCCCCTTTTACAAATAAAGCAAAGTCTAAGCTATTTTTTACAGTTTCCGGGTCATTAAAAATGACTGCATTTAATAAACTAGAATAAAAAACAATAGTGTAGAGAAAGCTAGAAAAACTAATAACTGTACAAGGGTTATTAAAAGATGAACCTATGAAAACAATTTATAATTATCATTACATCACCATATACTGTTATTAAATCTATGATATTACAGTGCATACTACTATACCACTATAGTAGTGTGTATGGGGTATAAGGCTATACAGAGTCAATCTTTCATTCCTTGATATGCTGCTGAAGCTCAATGTTATCACATCTAAGGATGATACGTTCAAGTGTACCCTCTTCTGCCTGTCAACTTATGGTTATGCTGTGGAAGACAACATCAGGTGGTGATACTGTGGATACGTATATCTATTTTATTTTATCACCAGTCTGTCAAAATTTTTATTTTAAATTTTGGTATCTGCGAGCTACAGGTTTCCTATTTCCTCAATGACTATCCACATTAGATGACACTACTAACTATCAAAGCAATATATTATGAAACTTACTGCCATCTAGTGGCCAAAAAGGGTATTTTCCATTTTAAACCAATGAAAGACATTCATCCAGCACAGGAAATAGTCTAATAGCATACATAGTGTTTGCCCACTCGCACAGAACAAATGTACATGCAAGTTCACTGGGTGAATTGCTATGCAAAAACTGTTTTATAGTAGGTTTTTGTTTGATTTCTATTGAATTGTAAACAAAAACGAGAATGGTCTAGGCTATTTGCCCAATTTTCTATTTTCCTATGTCCTGGTTCAGTTCGATAACCTTCATATGTAGCATGATGAAAACACATCAAATTAGTCATAATATATGTATCTACACTTTTTCTCAAATTGATAGAATGTTCACAAAGCAAAATCTCTGCATTTCTTTCCAGCTACCATTAGTGAGCACAGTAAAGTTAAACAGAAAGAAAAAAAAAAAAAGCAATACAGAATGTCACTTCTTAAAGGAGTGTCAACACAAATATAATAAAGATATTTTAGACCAACCACTTTGTCATCATTTACTGCTCAATGTCAGGAACATCCAAATGCCCTTGATAAGGCCTTTGTAAAATCTATTAGATAATCAATCCAGTTTAGGCTCTTGACTATTTACCTTGAGCTATGATTTATTAGCACACGCCTTGCTGTAGCATACCCCCTTGATTAGCATTTAGAGTAAATATACCTTATCTGACCGTAGTATACTTCAAAGCATGTTTAACATATTTACAGTTAAAGTACAGCAGAGTTTGCTACATAATTTATCTGATTATCAAAATCCATTATTATCACGGATCTCATACAAATATAAATTTAGTATTCTCATAGACAGGAGAATAAAAGCTTTATCTGCAGAGGAGTAAAATCGTATAAATAAACAATTAAATCCTGGTAATCATTTATATCTGACACCACTGAGATTAGGGGTTCATACCCAGTCAGAGATGGGGTGGTATGTCCTCTTCTACAGGATTTTACTCTATGATGTCTTTTTCCGCAAGCAAATGCATAATGACAGATTCAATCAGTTTTATCTGTGCAGATACTTGCAAGAGTACTGTAGGGATATTGGGTGGTAAACTAAGAATAGGACCTATGTGAATAGTACACTAGTATTCTGTTAAGTGCTTTTTCTGGACAGTACAATTAGGCCGAATATATATAATTTTCCTTTAAAGTAGACCTATCATCAGTTTCTAGTTAAATACTAAACATGTGTAAGTGTGACACAATGTTTCTTCAGACAATGAGGTTGACTTACTAAAGCTGGAAAGTGGAAATCTGGTGCAGCTTTGCATAGAAACTAATCAGGTTCCATTTTCTTTTGCTTAATTAACCTCCCTAGCGGTATGATTATGTCCATATTTCTCTGCTGAAAGCGGTACTTTTTTTGCATGGAAATATGTTGTTATTTTATTGTAGGCCTGTAATTTTTAGGAATAACTCACTGAAATCTGTCCGAACAAGAGTCTAGTAAACATCCCGGATATAATAAAACTTGAAACACAAAATCATAAATTATAATATAATAAATAATCATAAAAAATAATATTAATACATTTATTCAATGATATAATCAAACCAAAAACACTGAAATTTGAAATATAGCGCCAAGTTCGCACATCCCTGAGTTCAGTCGCAGAATCGTTTTCAGTGTCTGATGATGAGTTTCCCCACGAATCATTATCACTCAATTCTGCAAGTGGTTCTGATTTACTATCACTGTTCTCTAGCTGGTCTAAAACCACTTTTGACCTAAAGGGATGCTTTTTTGGACGCCATGGACTTTTCTAAGTTTCCAGGCAGAAAGAACAGTAAAAATGCAGGCAGGGCACAGGACAAAGCAGTAGGGACAAAATGTATGTGAAATGCTTTGAAACAGTAATGTTTTACTATGTTATTTTAGTGTATTTTGTGAATGTCACTTTTTAAAATGATCAAATCTCCCGCCGGTTCCGGCCCCTTTACGTCCCGATGCTCACAGGGACCGGAACCCAGAAGACGGATGCTGGCATCGGCTGGAGGAGATGGCCGGGGACTCTGCAGGGGAGACATCGCGGGAGCGCAGGACAAGGTAAGTGCAGAAGAGATCCCGGAGCAACGCTGCAAGGTATTCCCGAGTGTAGCTCGGGGTTACCGCTTTTGGTACTGAAACTTTACCCTGAGCTACACTCGGGAATACTGCCAGGGAGGTTAAACAAGCTGCAGTTAGAAGATGATTGGCTACCATGCACAGCTACACCAGATTTTGACCTGTCCAGTTTTGGTAAATCAACCCCACTGCCTTCATTTGCTCTTCTTTCCATGAAGTGTACTATCTTTGTTCAAGTATGTTTTTCCTTGACAAAGATGCTGGCTTAGACATGACACAATAATGTAAATCCTAATTCATGTGTACATTGTTCACAATTGTTCACACAGCAGAGAGATACAAATCAGCATGTCCCCCTAGTAAAACGCAGCACACAGTAAAACACACACACACACAGCACACAGTTAACCCTTTGATCGCCCAGATGTTAACCCCTTCCTGCCCAGTGTCATTAGCACAGTCAGTGCACTTGTAGATGCTATAACTTTCACGTAAATCAATTAATTTACATGTATTGGGATTTGTTTTAGCAAAGACATGTAGCAGAATATATTTTGGCCTAAATTTATGAAGAAATTTTATTTTTTTTATTGGATATGTTTTATAGCAAAAAGTCAAAAATATAGTTTTTTTTCAAAAAAAATAGTTGGTCTCTTTTTGTTTATAGCACAAAAAATAAAAAATGCAGAGGTGATCAAATACCACCAAAAGAAAGCTCTATTTATGGGAAAAAAATTACATTAATTGTATTTATGTACAGAGTTGCATGACTGCACAATTGTCAGTTAAAGTAACACAGCGCTGTATCACAAAAAAATGACCTGGTCAGGAAGGGGGGTAAATCCTCAGGAGTGCAAGTGATTAAAGTAATGTAAGCAAATAGATAAATAATAGAAGACATTACTAGTGATGGCATGAAAAAATTAGTAGAGGTTATGCATTTTTATCTAATCCCTACTTTTTCTCTATTGTGGAATCAAAGATAGGACAGCACTATACAATATACATTAGCACTATACTTCACTATAGGGTCTGTTTTATTACCATATGTGCTTTGATGCTGTGAGGTGCCATTCATTTTGAATGGTATCCCAACACATCTTCCAATGGAACCTGAATTGCAGCACCACAAAATGCAGTGCTATACAATACCAAAATGCATAACCTGTTTTAGTCCACTGTGGTGCATTAGAATTGGCTGTCTTAAGGCAGCCTTATGGCAGAAGGCATATTAACACATTCC
Source organism: Staurois parvus (assembly GCF_062004578.1). Taxonomy (NCBI): domain Eukaryota; kingdom Metazoa; phylum Chordata; class Amphibia; order Anura; family Ranidae; genus Staurois; species Staurois parvus. Next base: position 48,190 of record NW_028318524.1, read on the forward strand.
GGTGGAACAGGCTGCTGTTAATGGGCCCTAACTGGTTAGCACTCTGTCCTTTCAACAAGATTACAGCTTTGGATGCATGGCATCTTAAGTAAATCTGTTTCGGGATAGCTCAAAAACAAAGACAATAAAGAACATTTTTCTACAAAATAAACCAGGAATATAAAACTGTGCATATAGTATATAACGGATTGAAAACATATGTCAATATTCACAAAATTGTTTGACTTACAAACAAAGTTTGATTTGATAATTTACCTTTTGGTAGCTCTCTAATATATTTTTACACCTCTTGTTACTGATAGAAACATAGACAGATAGACATTCTATGCACCTATTTTATTTCCCCTTGACCTCTAAATATTGATTATTATGAATTCCAAAGTGAAAAGATTGCTGCACTGATAAAAATGCATCCATTGACTGTTAAACCTGCAAAACAAAGACAGCTTGCCCCTAGAGCATACAAGGTCTTCAAAAAATAGAAAATTGTGGTATTTGTTCCAATAGGAATTTGACTCTCCTTGAAGTAGGTCATTTTGTAATGTCATCTATTAATATTGTATTTTTATCCATAAACTTCCTCCTGTGTGTAGCTCAATTCCTATGAGGTTCAAGGGTGATCCTGTAATCTTCTGTGACCACAATTTGTCACAGAATTGTTTTCCAGAAAGAACAAGTTTTTTTTCCTCTTTTCTCACATTCTCAGATGTAGTATATGATTTCCACCAAAGCCTGACTAATCCTATAACGTTCCAAAGTAAGAAGATTAGTATGAAATAGTTTCCATTCATAATACTCTGTTGGTGAAAAACTGACATAAAGATAATTCAGATATTGGAGAGCCTTCAATGAATCATTTGTGAGATATCTTATGACATTCTGTGCTTCATTGATAACATTACAAAAGAAAACAAGTCACCAATACCGTTAATAAATATATTGCTATAGGAACTGTTCTGTGATAGAATTTAGTAAATAATCATGTGTGGTAAAATAATTGGTGAAATATTTAAAGAAGATCTGCTCTTAAAGATTCACACCATAAAAAGGTTTTTCAAAGAGTAAAGTGGTAGAAAAGTGATGAGGGTTGGGTGGGGATAAAATGACCATGTTTCCTGCAGGTGTATATGGTAGTGAGCTGTTCTTAGTCCAGCTATGCTTCATATAATTTACTATCTTACGTGTCAGAAAAATGTCTCACAGAGTGCATCCAGCAAGCTGAGCTGAACAGTGTGGGGGGCGGGGGGGGGGGGGGGGGGGGGGGTTATTAGATTGAATATTTAGAACTGTGATTTGAAGAAGCAGGGACAAGATGTGATTCAGATAATCAGTTGCACACCTGCTTCTGCTTTCTTTTTACTATAACTATGCCTTATAAGCTCTGCCTTTCCTTGGCTTTTCCCCTACTGTCAGTTGGCTTTTGTTTCTCTGTCAGTCTGTTTCTCTGACTTCTCCTCACCTGTCACCAGTATGAATAACTGTTGAGGGCTTATAAGCACTCAGCATTTTTTGTGTGGGCTTTTTGTGTCTGTGACTACTGTATCTAGGCTTTCGTCTTATGTTACTGGTTGTTTGTTGTATTTAGCTTCTGAATCTGCTTGCTCTTTTATGGTGTGCTTGATTTTCTGCTTCTTAATTTATTCTCCGGTCTTCCTTTCTTATGCATATCTGCATTATCATTTATTTCTATGTCCCTGTCCCAGTACGAGCTACTTTTACATACTGCGCTACTTGGCAGAAATTCCAATGAGCAGCCCCATTACAGCTGAATTGTAATGCATTATATTTTGCCTTTCATTATTCTTCTTTTCCCTCCCTTAGTATGCTAAATTTTCCATTTCCATTTTCATTACATACATTATTTTAGACCCATTAGTGTCATCACTTGGCGTCTGTGCTTTTCTATGCAGTGTAGGCAGATCATAGGTGGTGGGAGGGGCTGACAAGGTTCTGTATATAGTTAACTGAGAACATCACAGCACCCACACTCAATACTCCTCTTAAGGGTCCTCAGTCCTCATGGGAGGTGTAATGTCAATATCAACTATGCCTCTGGTGGAGTGGGTGTTCCTACACAGGCTACACTTGCATGCTGACCATTCTGGGTAACAATCATTTGTGATGCTGGGACTCCTTGATTGAAAGGAATAAGATTCAATGAATGAAAGGAATAATAAAGTGAATAGTGCTTTAACACTACTAAAACAGTAATGTATTCATGCCCATAGAGCTGAATGGGTTTAAAGTAGATATATAGTGTTTTTCATGTGCATGTATAAGAGATTATCTAGCAGTAAATAATCTTATCAATATGTGTACATATATAGTGCATTAATATATGAATATCAAGGACTATATTGCCGAAGCACACATATCTGCAACTGGCTGTAGATGTAAGCAGGTGCTGCAATGACCACCGGCTGGGAAACAAAGGCATTCAAAGCCAGTTATGACACCAGCACAACAAGGATCTCCAGAACATTTTGGAGCCAAGCACGACCCCTTCATCAAGCAATGTGACCAATGTGATGTCATGGCTCTGAAACATCTCTATTGTAACTATGATGTGATTGCTAAATAAAGCTTTGGACACATTCTGGATATCAGTGTGCTGGCGACATATATGAATACCATTTGCATAGTCTTTGCTCCCTGCTTTGAAGTGTTACACAAGGGTTGTGCTTTACTGATTATTCTCACAATGATAGTCAGCTGACAATAATTCACTAGTTGTGTTGCTGATATCATATCTCATCAGTTATTAAGCTATACCACTGTTCCATTGAGAGCTTCCCCTCCGGTGATCAATCTGTAATATTTTGAACTCCTAGTAGATTTATAACTATATGGTAATGAAATAAAGCATACATAATGCAAAATACTTGCTCACTCAGAATACACTAGTCTTGTTCTTTAAATGGTAAAACAATTCTCTAAAAATGATCTGAAACCCCCATGTATGCTTAAAGGAGAAGTACAGACAATTTTTTTTGGCTGTACTTGTCCTGTGGATCACAGTAGTGCAGTTCATTCTGTACTTCTGTGACCTGTTTTCAGCTGACAGTGAGCCGAAGCCCACTGTTGGCTGCTGTCACTCAGCCGGTCCCGGGTAGAGAAAGATCTTAACTGTAAAGTTAGGATCCACTCCAGAGTCTGGAGTGGCACCTGGCTCAGCCTCTCAGTGATGAACCAGCCACTCCCTCCCCTTCCACAGCCCAGCACTCCAGTGACAGTCACTGCTCTCTGCTCAGAGCAGCTGTGAGAACTCAGTGATCAGCGGTCATGTGAATGCTGAGTTCTCACACGTAGAGCCAGTGGAGGAATGATGCAACATCGAACCAATGGTGCATCCACCTAGGTAAGTATGATTAAAAAAAAAAAGAAATCCCATACTTCTCTTTTAATCATACTACATTGGAACCATCTTATACAGGTTTGGCTATGCTTTGACACCTGCTCTATTTGTCATGATAAATTAATGAACTGGTTGTATAAAATTCTATAAAGTAACCTGTCTCATTATAAAAATGTTAAAATTTAGTTTACTAATAGACAGAAAGCTGTATACACAGTTGCTGGTCTTCTTTTCACTCTTGCCTAATATATGTGCTGCATCACCATTCTCTGGTCACAACCTATTTCCACTTTCTGGCCATTACCTTGTTCTATACCCTTACTCTTATTACACACACTCACTTGTTATTCCATGGACATTCTCTGTATTGATTGTTCTGCTACAAAATCTGCTCTTCAGATTGTCTCTACTTTTTCACCTCTGTCATTGAGTCTGACACCCTCATCAAGTTGAATGGCTTCACATTTTAACATTGTGTTTTACAGGTTTACCCTTTTCAAAGCAATTCCTTCTATGGTTGCCAATCCATTATATTATTTCTCAGCCAGTAATATTATAAAATATGTTTTTAAAGCTGAAAGACACAAAAAGGTCTAAGTATAGCATAACAACCATGTTTCTCATTCAAAAATGCTATAAACATTGTAGAACATCAAAATGGCTAAGTGGGTTCTAACATTCAGATTCTATCCTTCAATATTCAAATGTTGGTTAAAGAAAAACTCTAGTTCAAAATTTTTTTCTTATTGGCAGGGATGTTTACATTCTACAACCTGAATTTTGCCTTAAAACTTCTGAATCTCAGTGGGCTGTGAATATGCAGATTATCTTTCCTCCTAAACCAAACAACTCCTATATTTTAATGTCTGCGTCTGCTCTGTTTTAAAATCACTACTCAGAAATGGGGTTGATTTACTACAGGCAAAGAAACTGTGCACTTTGCAAAGTGCAGTTGCTCCAGAGTTCAGTAAGTGCACAGAAGCTCTGTTGACTTCCATCACCCAATCACATGTAAGCAAAATTGCGTTTTTTATATTTCCCTTGCACATGATTGGGTATTATTTACCTTATTTATTAAGCTCTGGAGCAAATGGACTTGCAAAGTGCACAGTCTATTTGGCATTAGTAAGTCAACCTCATTGGTTTTTTTTAATGATATTCCTTATTTTGTCTCATGCTTGTGAACGTTCATAGAAAAAAATCCTCAAGCCTAATTGTCAATTAGATCACAGTCCTTATTTTTTTCACAAAATGGGCATTTGCGTGCCAGGAGCTTCTCAATTGTTATACCTATTTCATCTCACAAAGGTATATTTTATCACTACCTTGGAAGGCTCCTTTTCCCAATTCCTTTAATAGAAGAATAGAATTGCATTTCACAATTATTGCTAAATTAAGCTAGTGTTAGTTTGAGGAGTGATAGGCTGTGTGGTAATCTTTGTACATTTTGATTTTATCCTAAAGATTTTAAAAAACAGTATTACAATAGCACCAGTAATGCTTAGGGATTAGCATATATGCCAAGGTTCAGTACACAGGAGGTTTGTAAAACCTATCATGACCTTTGTGAACCCTAGCATCAAACCCTGTTGTCTATGAGAGGTGAATATTTGTACAAAATTTTAGCAATATTTAGGACTGATAGGAAAGGTATTTTAAAGAATGACATAGGGAGCTAGACACTGGCATGGGGGACATGTGCCAATGCAAAAAACTGTAAACACACAACCAAGCTGTGCAGTGGAATAAAGTCCTTACAGGATGTCTTCAACTGACAAGCCGACCTCAATGCACTGTTAAATTGGGCAACTATGTGGAAAATGAGGTTTAATGTAAACGTGATAAATGTTAGGGTATGTACTTGGGGGCTAAGAATATGCATGAATCATACATACTAGGGGGAATACAACTGAGGGAATCAATGGTGGAGAAGGATATGGGAGTTCTGGTAGATCACAAGCTTAGCCCCTTCATGCCTAAGGGTGAAACAAATCTAAATTCCTAAGCACAATTTTGTAACGTTGACATGTGTTAGTAAAATCATCACAACTACTTTGTACATCCAGGTGAATTTCACCTTGTTTTTTTCAGGATAAATTGGGCTTTCAGTTGGTGGTAAATGGTAATGGATATCTCCTGATTTTTTTTTTTATCAAAGGAAAACTGGCCCAAAATAGTAAAAAAAAAAATTTTTTTTAATTAGCTGTGTGTTTCTTGTTACTACCATAACCTACCACCAAGGAACAACCCAAAATAAATTCACCAGCTCCTGAAAAATCACAGCAATACCATATATGTGTATGTTATTTGTTGTTTGTACCTGTTGTACAGCCCAGAAATAATAGTGCACATTTAGTTTTTGTCTTTTTTTACCTAAAACTCACTGACACTAACTGACACTGATACCAATTTTTTTGAAGTCCTGACCTTTGACCCTGACCTTTTGACCTTTGACCCTGACCTTGACCCAAACACTTACCCTGGCACTGAACTAGATCAAACCTTGATCTAGGTATTTTTCTTTTTTTTGTCTTTTTTTTTTTTACAAACATTGTTTTCCCCCTTTATACCAGGAGTTAGAGAGATACTATGTACCTCTCCTCCATTCATAGAGAGAGAAAAAAAAACAAGGGGCTAGGTTGTAAAGTGACTGATTACTGTGATAGCCAATCAGAGGCTATCATAGCGATCATGTGACCCAGAATCGGGAGTTCCGATTGTTAGAATGGGACCCGGTGCTCTCAGTGACACCGCAGTCTTTGTGCTGGGAGCTGCACGCTCCCAGCAGAGCGACAGGTACTCAAATTTGCGGCCCCACGGAAAAAAAAACATTTTCTTTGAGGCCGCATATTTGTGTTATGTCGGCGTCAAGGGTTAATAATGGAATGCAAAGCCAAGCTGCGGTTTCTAAAGCGAGCAAAATCCTCTCTTGTATTAAAAGAGGTATAGACTCCAGAGAGAGAGATATCATTTTACCCCTGTGCAAATCATTAGTAAGACCTCATCTGGAATATGCAGTTCAGTTTTGGGCACCAATTCACAAAAAGAACATTGGGGAACTGGAGAAAGTACAGAGAAGGGCAACTAAATTGATACGAGGCATGGAGGAGCTCAGCTATGAGGAAAGATTAGAGAAACTGAATTTACTCTCCCTTGAGAAGAGATTATGGGAGGATATGATCAATAGTTATAAATGCATCAGTGGTTCATATAGTGAACTTGGTGTAGAGTTATTCACCCTGAGGTCAACACAGATGAAAAGGGGGCACGTCTGGAGGAAAATAAATTTAATATTCAAACAATGAAAGGTTTCTTCACAGTAAGAGCTGTGAAAAATGTGGAATAGACTCCCTCAAGAGTTGGTTCTGGTCAGCTCAGTAGATTGCTTTAAGAAATGCCTGGATTCTTTCCTAGATATACAGAAAATAACTGGATATAACATATAAAGGTAAAGTTGATCCAGGGAATATCTGATTCCCTCTCAGGGGATCAGGAGGAAATTTTTTCCTCTGCAGGAGCAAATTTGATCATGCTTTGCTGGGGTTTTTGTCTTCTTCTGGATTAACTGTGGTTGTAGGATTATAACTTTTGTCTTTCTTCAGCCAGACTAACTATGTAACTATGTAAATGGGGCTTTCTCTAAAGTTTACAGTGGTGTTTCAAATTACATTTTCAGACAGTCTCAGAGTACATTGGAAGCAAGTATTTGACTGTTGAATTGATTTTTTTCTTTCAAAACTAGCTTTATACAGCTGCAATAACACCCCAATATTATTAAGTTGTAATGTAGTAATTAATAAGGAAGAGAAAAGAAAAGCATGAGGTTTCGTTTAATTTTAATCGGATCCTTATCAAGGCATGCAGCCCAAGAAGTAAAGTAAGGGAGGGTAGCAAGCATGCTCCCCCTTCCTGTACAAGACCAGGCCATATGCCTTTCAATATTGGTGGGGTATCTTGCAGAGGGTGGCAAAAAGGCCTCCCAATTGTAAAGCACAGTTGTCCCAAAGAAGCAAATCCTTGTCAATCTTGGCAACCACTGATGGCCCATGGCCTGCCAATGTTAAGATGCTGCACTTAAGTCACTAAATGACAGATTTGCTGGCTTTATTGAAATAAACTAGCAAAAACAAAAAACCTGCAGGTTCTTTACTACAAGAATTAGGAGACTGCAGACACAGCAATATAAAAATGTCAAACAGTAGGACAAAATATGCAGAGGTGTATTGCAAAAAAACAGTAGCTGCCATTATAGATCAGCAAAAAATTATACTATGGTTCGAGTACCTCAAACTTAAAGAAATCAAAGGAAAACACCAAAATGCCACCCTTGAAACAAAATTCTATACAGCAACCTTACCGCAAAATAAAAGCAAAAAAAAAAACAACAAAAACAAAATCATAGTTTTATCCAAAAAAAGGCCCTATCGACAAGCTATAAAAAAGCAAAATATCCCAACAAAATAGCATTGAAGACAAATAATCATACAATATTAATAAGAGCAAAAAGGAAGTTAATTGCCCAATGAGCTAGCAATCATATTTTAAAGCATGTTTTCTTTAAGTGACCCTAATTTCCATGTGGTTTGTCAACTCTTCTTATTCTTTCCCTCCAATATACTGACACGGTGGCTGCTCTGTGCCCATGCTTTTATAGTGAAGGAGCTATCATAGAACAGAGCCCTTATAATTGGCTATTCTAATCCGGCTGGTTTAAGTTTAAAGGCCCTTGTAATGTATTATCATTGCTTTCAGTTTAGGCAAAAGCACATTCCGACATTGGTTTGGATGGTCCCCTAATCAAAAAACAGACAGGGTTTGCCTTGTACCCATGCTAGACCTAAACCTGAACCTCACCCTTAGTAGTTATAAAACACCTCTACTTGCTTAGCAGGGAAAATAAATTATGTTATGAACCTTTGTGTGTTGGGTTTTCAGAAATATGAGCTGTGTGAGGCACAATATTAGGGAAAAAAACTGAACAAGAGAAAAACAGCTTTGAGATTTGCCCGTTTGCTATGACAGTGACTATTCCTTTTATTTACACATTTGTATATTTCTGTTGGAAGCATAGAAGTACAATTTCCTGGTATTCAGTCATAGTAGTTTTTCTAGCTTTGTTTTTCTAATTTGTAATGGTGTTGAATATCCAGTATTCGTATTCATTGAGTTTCATTAGAAACAAATAAATAAATAATAATAAACAAAAAATAGACGTAAACATACGTGTTTACTTTGTGCAGCAACAATAATTTGTTTTATTTTATTATTATATTTTTTTAACAAATCAGCACTTCAATTTACAATGGATAATGTAACAGAAAAACTTAATCAGTGTCACAATTGCTTTAACCACTTCCTGACCTCCCTATAGTAGAACTACTGCTACAGGGCTGCGCAAAATCATGTATATAGCTGCCATTGGCAGCTACAGCTGTCGATCCACCGGGTCCTGGTGGGAGATTCCCTGCCAGCACCTGGTGATTGTCGAGTATCACTGATGGTGGAGAATGGAGATGTCTGTATGTAAACAATACAGATCTCTCCCCTGTCAGCTCCAGCATGCTGCTTTCACAGTAAAACACAGCACATAGTAAAACACACATAGCACACAGTTAACCCTTTGATCACCCCAGATGTTAACCCCGTCCTGCCCAGTACCATTAGTACAGTGTCAGTGCTTTTTATTAGCACTGATCACTGTATTAGTGTCACTGGGGATGTCAGTGACAGTTAGTCAGTCCCCCCCCCCAGTGCAGTCCCGCTATAAGTCGCTGATTGTTGCCATTACTAATTTAACAAAAAAAAACAAAAAAAGTATATATACCACCATTTGTAGATGCCATAACTTTCACGTAAACCAATTATCTTACACGTATTGGGATTTTTTTTTAGCAAATACATGTAGCAGAATACATGTTGGACTAAATTTATGGCGACATTTAATTTTGTTTTATTTTTTACTGGATATGTTTAATAGCAAACAGTCAAAAATATAGTTTTTTTTTCAAAATTGGCAGTTTTTTTCCGTTTATATAGATAAATAAGTGGGGTGTAGCGCTCAAAGCAAATAAAAACAATATGTCCACATATATAAACGCATGTGAATGCGTAAACGGATATGAAGTCTGTATTAAGAAGAAATATATCAGATGAACTTGTGGCTCCAACCAAAAAGTGAAAACTGCACACTCACCAGAAGCGCATAGAAAATACGCATATATATAAATTTCCAGAGTAGACTGGCCAATCCGGTGAACTTTATCCTATGGTGTAGTCATCAAGCCTTTGGGGAACAGTGTTGAATCCCTTGACCAGGAGTTCCTTTATTTAAAATAGCCGCCCGGGCTTCTATCCAGCACCAGGCGGCAGTAGTGTGCTGTACTGTCTAGTTCCTCCTGAGGCCTTTCGTGCAAATAGCACTTCTTCAGAGTGGTTCTCTTGCAAGCATTAACATATTATGTAATATCTGGGATCCCATCTAAAAAGATGGTTACATCACAGGCAGAAGCTGGGGTAAGGTAAATATATTACCTCATTTTCTACCACTACAAGCCTTCTATTATTCAGGTAAAGTATTTTGCACGGGTGGATGCTGTGAAAGAACAAACAGGTATTCATGCCTTTGGCAGGAAACACTTGAAGTATGGTCATTAACCACTACAAAACCAGGCCAATTCTAACATTTCTCACATACATGTAAAATCTGCATTTTTTGCTAGAAAATTACTTGGAACCCCCAACAATTTTGTACATCACAAAATATAATGCCTACATTATTGGGAAAATGTAAATGAATAAATATCTAACATGTTGTGCCTTTAAATTGCGGAAGACCATGAAATGGCGACAAACTACGGTACATTAAATTATCTATAGACAACACTTTAAAAGCCTTTACAGGTTACCAGTTTAAAGTTAAACAGGAGGGCTAGCTTCTTACACTTCTCTTTCCTATTCTCTCCATAGTAGTATTTTACCTTTGCGTATGACCGGATACCTTCATACTAGTCTTGGGGCCCTCTGTTTCACTGTCCCTATGCACCATTATACTACATTTCCACACAGTTTTCTAGAACACTTGGGATGCTCCTCTTTATTATCAAGCTATTACAGCCATCTGGATCTGTAGTGTCTGCTATATAATTGATGCCTTACTCTCTTTTGTATGTATTGTCTTACCTACCTTTTAGTTATGTTTCCAACCTCCACTGTGATAGTCTCCTGCCGAGTGACCCTTGTTGCTATATGTAATGTGCTTCTTTACAATTTGTATACTTTTTTGCTACTTGCTAATAAAGCATTTGAACAAAAAATTGGAGAGCTGGCACTAAAATTATTTCTGTCACTTTGATATCCATTTTGATACCCCTTCTCTCTCCTATTCCCTCAATAGTACCTGATCAAACTGAGACTGATTTGATCAGATGCTTTACAAGCACCTGATCCTTGTTACCTCAGGTTTCTGACATCATAGAGGAAGGGAAAGTACAGATGTATGTGCCTTTCTTCTTCTAGCACCCAGACAGACCAGTCACAGCAGTCCCAGGCTCTCAGATTATACTGGAGAGCTGAAGAATGGTGGTGTGTGTTGGAGGGAGGGGGCCCCCTTCCATGCCCTGTGGAAGTGAACAAGAGGCTGTAGAGCCAATCTGATCACTTCTACAGGAAAGCCAATCACCGGCCACAAATTTTGATACTGGCATGATGGCTGCAGTTGTAGATAATATCTCATATAAATACCACAAAGAATGTATGGGTATGTCCTAAGGCTGTGAAGTGGGTAATAATATAAGCATTGGTCAGTGCATTACAGCCTGATAAACATGACAAACAGTTAGCTTCCAGTTCACAAAAAATATTTATCAAAAAACTCTGCTGTAGCAAATAAAAACTGAAGTTATTTGTAGATTTAAAATATCACACACACATACAGTTAGTTTTACAACAAATATAAAATAAATAGCTCTTTCATCTTTTTTTAATATTTAGGGCAATCTTTAGATATTTAAGCAAATTTTGTCAAGTTGTTTGCTCTCTTTAGTGCTACACACATGATTTCTATGAAAAAGTACAGATAGAAACAGAACAGGAGAACTTAAGTTTACAGATATTATATAATCATGACACTTCTTGTGGAGATTTAAGATCACAAAGTGTAGATGTCATCAGATGTAATGGGAAGTGCTTGTTCATTAAGACTATTGAGTGCATGAAGTCAAATTACGCAGATAGAGAGGCTCATGACTACATACAGAGTAATCTGCCTGAAGCTGAAAACTGTCTTTACTTTATGAGACTAGTAAAACCCGGACTTTGAACAGTGCCACAACAAGCATTCCTTATGAAGACATCCACCATTAAACCAGGTAATTTTTATCCATTATGGATCCTTGACAAATATTACATCCAAAGTGAAACTAGTTGGATGTCTATTACAGTTGAGCTCATGTGATCTTTTGAGTTTTTATCTGTTCAAAATAGACACTGCTTAATTAAATTTTTAGATTGTCCTAAGAAGTGGATCTTTGAAGTTCTATGTTATCTCACCAACACATTTATCAATTTTAACATGTAGGAATGTTGTTGCAAATTTTGTGAAGCCAATGCAGCCTTTACTCTTGACCCATGAAAAGTTTATTTGACACATGAACAGGGATATGGAATGATCAAAAACATTGTTCAAGAGACAAAAGATGGTGTAGCCAACAATATAGTCTTTGTATGTCAGCAATTTAAATAACCCATAACTATACTTTTTAGGTCAACTGTTTTTTGTGGAGAATACGCATGTGTATGGTAATGGATAATACAACTAGGCATAGCCCAAAGCAGTCTATTACATCTTTAAGTTTGAATATGCAAGGCATACATAAAACTGAGTGAAAACCCAAAAGCTAATTAACCTGTACTTTAAGATATTTTTTTCTTCCAGTAGTTCATGAATATTCCAATGGATCAGTTGACTATACCTGCTATTGAACTAAATGAATCTACTACACTGTGAGAAAGCCCTAATTAATATAGCCTCTGAAAGCACTGATGTCCCCTTGTTTTAAATGAGCATTTGTAAAAAAAAATGCATATTATGCAGGATTCACTAGGCTTAGCACCCTGATAAGGGGAATGATTTCATACCACACACACGTCTTCATTACTTCTTCATTAGTGGTCTTCATACACAACCACTTCAAGTCCGAACACTTTCACTTCCTTCCAGTCCAGGCCAGTTTTCTGCTTTCAGTACTATCACTCTTTGAGTGACAATTACTCAGTCATGCATCACTGTACCTGTATGACATTTTTATCATTTTTTTTTAGACAGATAGAGCTTTCCTTTGGTGGTATTTGATCACCAACGTTTTTTTTGCTATATAAATGAAAAAGAGATTTAAAATTAAAAGAAAAAAATGTTTGCTTAATTTTTGTTATAAAATTTAGCAAATGTATTGGGCTACATTTCTGGGGTTAAATAACCCAAAACAGTGTATATTTTTCTGTTTGTGTGAAAGCAATAGAGTCTCCAAACTATGGGATTTACAAATTGATCAGTTGAGACCCTAAAATTCCAGAGTCTGGTATGATGTATGGAAGTGATGAGAACACTGGATGGGGTATGGCAGTGATCAGGGCATTAGCATGACGTATGGCAGTGATCAGGATGCTGGTATTGGGTATGGGGGTGACCATGATGCTGGTATGGGGTATGGCAGTGATTAGGATGCTGGTAGGTGGTATGGCAATGATCAAAATGCAGGTATGGAAGTGATCAGAACACTGGTATGGAGTATGGTGGTGATCAGGACACTGGTATGAGGAATGGAGGTGATAAGGATGATGGTATGGGGTATGGCAGTGATTTGAATGCTGGTATGGTATTTGGGGTGATCAGGATGCTGGTATGGGGCATGGCAGTAATCAGGATTCTGGGATGGGGCATAGCGGTGATAAAGATGATGGTATGGGGTATGGCAGTGATCAGGATGCTGGTATGATATATTGTGGTAATCAAGGTGCTGGTATGGCTTATGGTGGTGATCGGGGTGCTGGTATGGGGTATGGCAGTGATCAGGGCATTGGCTTGGGGTATGGCATTGATCTGGATTTTGGTATGGTAGTGATCAGGACATTGGTATGGTGTATGGTGGTGTTTTTATGATCACTGGGACAGGTGACAGGGCCTGGCTGCATTATTTATTATGAATATACTGGAGAAGTGATCAGAGACACAGGGGCATTGATCAGGGATGCTGTGGCTGTCTGTGAGTGTACAAGCAACTTTACAGGCTGCTGTAAACTCACAGGCTGCAGGATTGCAGGTTGCAGGATCGCCCAGACACAGTGGTAATGGTAATGTGATCTGCTGTGTGAGCCCTGCAGGAACCTCTGATGTGGGCTGATGAACAAGCACGTAAGCCCACATCGGCAAAGCCTCCCTTCTGCCATGTTTAGACTATGGGCGGACGTGAAGATGTTAAAGAAAACCTGTCACAATGGGACGTTTGGTTAAATTAATAATAATTTTCAATCTTAGTCTTGCTTTTTAATGTTCCTTGTTTTTAAGCTTTTTTTACTTTGTGTCTGAATTGGTGTACAACAGGGGTGAGATATTACCTGAAGTATTACAAATATCCACTTCCCAACCTCACACACAGCATGCTCAGAAGCTAGGAATCGATGCGTGAGTTGGCAGGGTAGCAACTGTCAGATTTCAAGCAACCTTTCATCTTCTTTTTCTGAATGCTATAGACAAGCACGAACAAAGATATGAAAGATAAATGAGAGGGAAATATAAAGCTTTGGGATGTTTATTGTTTTATGCCTTATGCATTGCTATTGTTTGGCAATCCTCTTTAGTAATTACATTTATTAGCTACCTATTAAATATATTGTTTATTTTTATGATGCAAAGTGACGCATTACTTTTGGGAGAATATCAGTCATGTGACTCACCCATTTACTATGTATTTTTATGTCACGTGAAGAGGGATCTTTTTCCTGAAACCTCTAATTTGTTTCTTTATAACATACTCAAAATTAGCATTTTTGAGTAAAAAATATTACTGATACATAAAATGCCATTGTTAACACTTATGCTAATTATCAACATGAACACAGTTGTTCATTTGAAGCTTGCATATCAAGAGTATTAGAAATTATGCTGTTTCATAAAATTCCATCTATGAAGTCTTTTGCTTCTTTTAAAAAATATCCATAACAATGCACCAGAGTCATTCTTTCTAATCTTTTTCACACTATTTGAAGTCTTTTTAGCCGCTATTAGCTTTACAATCTCAAACAGATGTCACAAATGTTTGATACAAAGAGCTCAGACTAGTCAGACAGATACTATAATGGAAGTTTTACCAGCAGAGACATGAGAGAAGAAACACTTGTTCTCAAGAAATTCATTTTTTAGAAATCAGACACAAAATAATAAATAGCATTTTTTTGTAATTCAACATTAAAAGTTACTTTTAAATTTACAATTTATCACAGCTTACAATAGATGAACTTAATCACCCAGCTCTTCTGGTGTCTGTTCCTAAGAATAAAGACTTTTTCATCATAATTTCTCAAACATGGTCTTTTTAAAAAAAAAAGTCTAAGGACATTAATTTAACACAGACCTAAATACAGTATGTTATGAGCGTTATATATTGAGTCTATAGGAACATCAGTATGTCTGTATGAAAAGTTCACCATTACCTAACATTATGATATTAAGTGCAGTAGCAATAGGCAACTGAAACATACTGGGTTTGATTTACTAAAGGAATGGCAACTAGTCATATACCAGAATGTATGTTTAGCTAGAGATTACTATATATGTTTTACTATATACCATTACAAAGAAATTGACCACCTGCCACCCGGGACAATTCTGACATTTTTCAGATGCATGTAAAATCTGCATTTTTTCCTAGAATATTACTTATAACTCAAAAATATTATATATTTTGAAAGCAAATGCCCTGGGTAATAAAATTGTGTTTTTCATTATTTTATGTCTCAAAATATATTCACAGCCATTTTCACAGTTTCAGGAAAAAAACACTTTAGTGAGTTTTAGTTCACAAAAAAACCCCCACAATATAATACCCATGGTTTTGTAAAATAAGATATTACACTGAGTAAAAAATATATAACATGTAATTCTTTAAAATTGTGTATGCCCATGGAATGACAACAAACCTCAATATAATAAATCATAGATAAGTGACACATTAAAAACCTTTATAGGTTACCAATTTAAAGTCAAATAGGGGGTCTGATGATAGAATTATTGCTCTCACTCTGGTGTTTATGATGATACAGTGCAATCACTGTTTACATATGCATGCAGGGCCTACTTGAACCTTCTCACAAGCAGTTAACCTGGGTCAGATTGCCCCAAGACTACGTAGATTCTCCAGCTGTTTATTCCATGGCCCTCTGAGAATCCTTAAAGGGTTGGGCACCCTGCCATGGTTCCATTTTGCTCTAGTACGTGGATGACTTATTGCTTTGTTTACCCAACAGGGAGGCTTGTAGGAAGAAAAGTATATATCTGTTAGATTTTCTGAGTACAGAGGGACACAAGGTGGTAAGGCACAAGATACAATATTGCCAAACTACGGTGGATTACTTGGGTTTCATTTGGTCACAAGGCACCAGAATGCTGAGCCAGTCAAGGATACAAGCCATTATAGGTTTGCCCCACCTGAAAGCTAAAAAGGAAATGTTCTCCTTTCTTGGTATGGTTAATTATTGTCACCAATGGATACCTGACTGCTCCCATTATGACAACATACACAGGCAGCATGCTAAAACTGATGCTCCAGACCTCATTAAGTGGTACCAAGAATCCACCAAAGCCTACCAAACCTTGAGGTTCTCACTAGTTTAGAAAATTACAATGTTAATTTTCATGTGTATGCTTATGACAATTGTAAAACCATGGTGGATGTGGTCCCTCAGTATCATGGAGGATCATGGATCGTAGAATAGACTCCCTCAAGAGTTGGCTCTGGCCAGCTCAGTGGATTGCTTCAAAAAAGGCCTGGATTGTTTCTTAGATACACAGAATATAACTGGATACTAACATTTATAGGTAAAGTTGATCCAGGGAATATCTGATTGCCTCTTGGAGGAAGGATTTTTTTTCCCAGCAGGAGCAAATTAGATCATGCATTGCTGGGGCTTTTTTTGCCTTCCTCTGGATCAACTGTGGGTATAGGATTATAGCTTTTTTTTTCTTTGGTTGAACTGGATAGATTGCAGGGCATGTCTGAGAGCCCTGGCCATCTGTGCCATGGTGGTGAAGGACTCAATGAGTGTGACTCTGGGACATAAAACCATCCTTCACACTACCCATCTTGTGCTGCGTGTCTTTAAGAATCTTACTACGCAACACATGACAGCACAAAGGGCAAGTGGTTATGAGGTAATTTTGATATCAACTGCTAATTTGGAAGTGAAATATGCAGGGATAAAGGGAGAAACTGATAGCCCCCCTAGGAGCATAACTGTGTCCACGTAATGCATGAAGACACTATTCCTAGAATAGACATGCAACAAAACCCCATCCCGGAGGCTCTGGATATATTTCTAGATGGTTCCTATTCTAGACCTTTAGATGATACATTTTTAACAGGGTATGCAGTGGTTCAGTTACCTGATATTGTTCTTGAGGCACTACTCCCCCTTACAAGTCAGCATAGGTGGCAGAGTTGATAGCCTTAAACAGAGCATGTGAACGTTTTGAGAATCAGGATGTAAACATTTACACAGATTCTAGGTATTCTTTTGGGGTTGTTCATGACTTTAGAAAAATATGGCAGAGGCGGGGATTCACTACTGCAGATGGAAGAGGAATATCTCATGCAGTTCTAACAAATAATCTTTTAGACACCATTCATAAACCTAGGTCCATTGCAGTAATCAAATGCAAGGCACACACATTCTCCTCTGACTTTGTAGCCAAAGGCAATGTACTTGCTGACTACACAGCTAAGAATGCCGCCCTACAGCAACAACTCTTACAAAACTCAGAAATGTCTATGGCAAATTTAGAACCACCTATGCTACCAGAATATTCTCTCTTTAAAGAACTGCAATATACAGCAACTAAGGAGGATGTAAAATACTGGCAGCAAAAAGGGTTGACATTAGATGAAAAATGGTCTAATGTCAAAGGGAGGAACTATAATAGGACTCCCACATCACAGTATTCCTCTTATCATAGCACAGTTCCATGGCACAGGACATCAGAGTTGGCATGTGAAAGGTGAAATAAAGAAAAGATTCTGTATAAGGTGTGTTACATGCATTATAAAAATCCTGGCAATCCCAATCAGGCTAGACATGACCATTTGGTGCCACCTAGTGAACCATTTCAGGAACTCTAGATTGATTTTACACACAGACCTAACTAACAATATGTGAGGTAAGTTTCTGTTAGTAATTCAGTCAATGGCCCGAGGTTTTTATAACAGACAAGGAGGATGCCAAAACCATGGATAAAATCCTTTGCAAAGTAATCATCCCTCGATGGGGATGTCTAGTGAGTATAGACTCAGACAAAGGACTAGAATTTACTTCAAAGGTTACACAACAGGTAGGCAAACTGATGAGCATTGACTGGAAGTTTCACATACCCTATCACCCACAGAGCTCCAATGAGCAAATAGGACCCTGAAGGATAAATTAAGGAAGGCAACAGGTGGGACATTTAAGGGATGGGAGATGTACCTGCCAGCTGTTTTGGCTGAGATGAGGATGACACCTAATAAAGTCACTAAGCTTTCCCCTTTTGAAATTCTTATGGGAAGACCTTTCCCCACCCCCTGGACAACAGGCCGTTTGGTAGTTATGCCAGGTGATTTAGAATGAATCCAGAAGAAATATGTCCAAGAATTAATTAGGGTATTGAATGGTGTATACAGTGATGTCTCTCTCTCTTGTTTCCTCTTCCCACAGATGATCCAACCCACCTATACAAGCCAGGAGATCGGGTGGTAGTTAAAAAACTTCACAGACACAAGACCATAGATACACCATATAGGGAACCCACCATAGTGACGGTTGTAATGAGAACTGCTGTTCTGACTGCTGATTCCAATGTGTGTATACATGCTTCCAAAGTAAAGAGGGTCCCGTAACTACCAAAGAACCAGGAGAAACAGGTGAAACAAGGAAAGGGGACAGATCTATCAATGCCCTCCAATTTTCAGGACGCTGCTTCATTCAGACATGGATCGGAAGAACTTTCTTTTTATTGGTTGTCTCTTAGTGATAACTTTTTCAGTGACTTACTGAGCTAGCCACTGCTACTATCACTCAGAGTAATGGCCGCAAATTTGTGGCCACAACAGTGAAACTATGAATGACACTGAACTAATAAAAAAGGAGTAGAAAAGTTAATTGACTGAAAACATGTCACTGTTGAAATTTAAGTAGAGGTATGCTAAGCTCTCAGGATTCAAGAGCTGTTGGGTGTGCAGCATGCTCCACCCTGAAACCATTAACATTTCTTTGTATGCTGCTCCTAAAAATGTGACATTAATGTTTATTGGTAATCTGAGTATTATCCTTGTAAATGTTACTACAAGGCCTAAGTTTGAAGTGTTGGGAGTTATGATGGAACCTGAGTGGTGTTTTCATTTAGGCAATAAATCAAATGAAGGGGAGGAGTTTTGTAGCAAATCTAAACTTAATGTCACTGGGAAGGTACCTGAAGATGGTAATCTTGTACAAGTAAATACTACTAAGAATAGATGGATAAAGTACATAGAAAACATAACTAGTAATGCATACCATTTTGAAGTATTACAGATTAGGCCAAGTCTTTGTTAACGTAGCTCTAGTTGGTTACCCTAACCCAAATGTAAGCAAAGCATGGAAGAATCAATCAGTAGCCTTTACTGAAGGAGTCCATGTGTGTTGTGGGAAAATTTGTGATCCATGCTTCCCCCATTAACAGGAAGGATGGTGTTGTTATCGAAAAAACTGTTCGGTGTGTTGTCACGCTGTAACAAAAGTGAGGAATTGTATGGAGATATATCTTTAAATTGGCATCCATTTTATATAATGCCTCCATCTTAAAGATGTAACAGCTCAAGTTTCGTTTCTCAGGAATTGCTTTCATTTCTGTGTAAACAAATTTTCCTTATATGGTACACCTCTGCTATTGCAATTTCTGCTTCTCGTGTAACTATACTGATAAGAAAGTAATGCTTCATGGTTTATCCTGATTAAGAAACACATGTTCTGTCTCTGTATATTACCCCTTGTAACAAAGACTTGGCCTAATCTGTATTAAATTTCAGAAATACAGCTTAAACAGTTCTATGTCAATAGCTTTATTTCCCTGGATCCAGTGGTGAAAGAAATTAGGACAGGTCAGATACAGACAGACAAACATTGATCCCATCAGGTAGGGATGTTCCTTCCTTTTGTCTGTTTCAACTAGACCATCAGGTTGCAGTGGTCCCAGACTCCCCAATTGCACCAGAGAGCCTGGGAACTGTGGCAAATAGTCCCTTTAAGCCCTGTAGAAGTGATCAAGTGGCTGCAGAACCACTTGGATCACTTCTAAAGGGAAGCTGGCTGAGAAATGTGATACCAGTATCACAGCTGCAGCAGTATCTTAGTGAGAATAGTGATCACTGTTTGATTTCTTTTCACTTAATATTAATGCACCTGGAATTGGGTGGTAGGTAGCGGGGTAGATGATGCAGGGTGTGTGCTAATGAGCTCAGCTGATAAATTTGTTCCTGTGTCATAACTTAAAGTCTCTGCAGGAATAAGGAATATTAATAATAAGGAATAATTGAGAAGCTTTTTTATACAGCCATCTGGACACTGATATAAAGGTGTATAGAAAAAATGGAAAGCTTTTGAATTTGTGCAAAGGTAGTCTCTCTCTCTATCCATTCAGTCATATCCGACCCTTGGTGATTGCATAGACTTGTAAGCGACTTTCCTCTCTCAGCAATTATTTTACTGGGTAGGTTGCCAGGTCTTTCCCCAACCACTACCATGCAGGAGATCCTGCGTGGCCAGGGATGAAACTAGGGCAATTTAGAGAGGAGCCAATTAACCTATCAGCATGTCTATGGAGTGTGGGAGGAAACCGGAGTCCTCATAGGAAACCCACACAAGCACAGGGAGAACATGCAAACTCCATGCAGGAGGTGCCATGGTTGGGAATTGAACCCATGACCCATTTACTGCACGGTAGATGTGCTAACCACTAAGCCACTGTGCCTCCTGCAAAGGAAGTACTTTAATGCTATATTGGTATATAGGGAGCTGGAATTTGAAAAAAAAGGTGAACTTATCCTTTTAATTTTTTAGCATACAATGTGCTAGATTAAGGGATAATTTTTATGTACATTTGTGTGCTCGTATGACTCACAAGAATTTATCTTGGTCATTTTCCCTTAGTATAGCAAGACAAGTGTGTAGCAGTTGACAAGGTACCAAATTGCATGGCCAATTCTCATCTGCAGACTTGCTCACAGACAGAGAAATTTAAGTCTAATAAAGGGAAATTATAGCTACATCCCGAGTTCTATATCAGGATGTAACCCCAGAGAAGTCTGTAGTGGTCAATTTCACTGATGTGGATCTATGAAACAGATTTCATCCATAGGATCCAAAAATCCAAAGTATGCATTTGAAACAGTTTTAGCTGCAAGTTGGAATCCCAAAATAATAACTGTACTTTCTCTAAAAATACACCTAACCTTTAATGCTTGCTCCTTAATATTGCAATTTCCAATATTACCATGTCATCCGATGAGTTCCAAAACATTGCTTTATATCCTTGGTCATTGATGAAATCATGAGGAGAACTTTATAATATTTTTGCTTGTATTTACTGTGTATTCTTATTTTTTTCCACATATTATTAGTTATCTTCCCCCTCACAATTTCTTCAGTATTACTGGTTGCTGTGGGCAATCTATTCATAAATAGAGACTCTAAGGGGGAGATTTACGAAAACCGGAGCTGTAGCTGTGCATGGCAGCCAATTAACTTCTAACTTAAGTTTGTTCAATCAATCTTTGGCAATAATACCTGGAAGCTGATTGGTTTTTATGCAAATCTGTGCCAGATTTTGCACTCTCCAGTTTTAGTAAATCAGCTCTTATGTGATCTTTGAAAACTATTTAGATTCCTAAAAAATAATGAACCAGGATTAAACCCTAATTTTCACATCTGTAAATCATGATTAGAACAAATCTAAAATGACAAATTTTACAAGAGTAAATATTATTGAACAAGAAACAAACATTAAAACATAAAGCTGCCACTATAAGGTAATACCTGCTTGGTAACTTAGTTTACCAATCAAGCTCTTTGGCATCAACTCAACTGGCCGTGCTTGGAGGAGGAGGAATGCTGCCTATGACCCCAAGAACACCATCCCAACTGTCAAACATGTTGGTGGAAACATTCTACTTTGGGGGTGTTTTTCTGCTAAGGGGACAGGACAACTGCACCGCATCAAAGGGACAATGGATGGGGCAATGTACCGTCAAATCTTGGGTGAGAACCTTCTTCTCCCAGCCAGGGCAATGAAAATGGGTGGTGGATGGGTGTTCCAGCATGACAGTGACCTAAAACACAAGGCCCAGGCAACAAAGGAGTGGCTCAAGAAGAAGCACATAAGGTCCTGGAGTGGCCTAGCCAGTCTCCAGACCTTAATCTGATTGAAAATATGTGGAGCGAGCTGAAAATTCGAGTTGCCAAATGTCAGCCACCAAACCTTTATGACTTGGAGAGTATCTGCCAGGAGGAGTGGGCCAAAATCCCTCCTGAGATGTGTGCAAACCTGGTAGCCAACTGCAGGAAACGTCTGACCTCTGTGATTGCCATCAAGGGATTTTCCATCAAGTACTAAGTCATATTTTGTGAAGGGGATCAACTACTTATTTCCCTCATGAACGTGTAAATCAGTGCATAATTTGTTAGACATGCATTTCTTTTGAATTTTTTGTTGCTATTCTGTCTCTCAGTGTTGAAATACACCTACCATTCGATTTTTAGACTGATCATTTCTTTGTGAGTGGGGAAACATTCAAAATCAGCAGGGAATCAAATACTAATTTCCTTCACTGTATGCACAGCTGCACCAGATTTTGAGTAAATTTTGTTTACCAGTTTTAGTAACTCTCCCCCATAATTTTTATTTAATAAATACATTATTGTGTTCAATAGTGCTTTTTAAGATTTCAGCTGTAAATGCATGTAGCATAGGTACGTATGTTGCACAATCAATAAATAGAAAAATAGAATGCATACAATTTATGAGATTTATTATAAGATTGTTCTCAGACTTATACTTAGCCCTTGCTTAGCTCCATATGAATGCTTCTATGTTTAATGCATGAGCTCTCTCTCTCTCTCTCTCTTTCTCTCTCTCTATTTATATATATATATATATATATACCATATAAGCATATCAGAGAAATTCTCTAGCATAAGTACTCTTTAATTAATCATCAAACACACATTCATGTCCACATAGACTTACTGGTTTAATTTTCACTGAATAATGATAATGACTAGCAGTGGTGCGTGGACACAGGATTTAGATGTCAACCTGGCAATAGTCTAGGATGTGCACTAGGCTTGCTACTTATTCATTATACAGAGAATCCATCTTTCAAATTCTGTCTAAGACATCAACATCATATCACAGAACAAGGGAAAATAACAATCTTTCACATTTTCGAGGTCATTAGGTACCTACAACACTGAAGGAATGGGTCTAAGATTCAAATTTTGACAGGATTTTGACATAAAGCTTGTTTTACTTAAGTATGCTCTTTTGGAACACTATCAGCTTGAAAACCCCTCATAGGCTGAAATTCCAATTCTCCGTAGCTTAGTCATTTTTGTTAAGCAGGTGATTTTTGTTTTAGCAGCAGCTGCAAATCCATGGGGTCTAAGATCGATGACATAAAACTGATAAGTTCAAAATCCAAAACACAAGTGATATGTAGTTTATGATGTACTGTGACAATGCCTCAGTGATGATATTACAATGCTTGCCTGGGGTGTTCTCATTCCATTTCCAGCATGATGCTGCATTGATGTTACAGCTTGTTATAACTCAAAATACACACAGATTTATCCCTTGCTGGTGGTTTATAGAAACAACCCAGCATTTCAACGGCAACAGATAAAATCTACATTTCTCTTCACACATGGTAAAATAAAAACCATAGGATTTAAGAAAAATCTCAAATCACTTTTTAGGCCTCCCACTAAAAGCTTGTATTTTACGATTACATATTTACATAGGCTATTCGCTTTACAATTCTTTCTTGCTCTCCAGACAAAACATATTGTTTACAGTTCAGTTTATAACTATTTCATTGCATCTCTCTTTCTCTCTCTTTATATATATATATATATATATATATATATATATATATATATATATATTCCAATAGCTATTACTATTTATTTTGATTTTTAACGATATGTGGTTTGCCAAGAAGACTTAAAATAATTGTCTAATGAGGGTGTACAGTATATGGGCTGCCTTTTATATTGACCTTCTGAAAATGTCAGTCACCTGGTTTGCCTGACTATTTTGAAGCAGAGACCCAGAACAAACATGCTTTAAATGAGCATCAGAAAAGTGCCAGACCTCCTTCTTTCTATACTTGTTCCAGGTCAGCTACTCACAGCATTAGAGCCAAAACATTATAATTAATATTATTATGATTTTTATACAGGATTTATATAGTGCCAACAGTTTGTGCAGCGCATCACAATCTAAAGGGAGACAGTACAATTACAAAACAATAAGATACAAGAGAGTTAAGAGGGCCCTGCCCATAAGAGCTTATAAAACATCATCAGGACAGCCAGTGAACTAGCATTTACAAAGAAGTATTCACCAATGGCACCCTTCATAGTCCTCACATGACAGTGTCCATTTAAGGTGTGTGTGTATACAGTATATTTATGTTGTAGATAAATATACAGATATGATACAATATGCGTTAGAGCCATGAAACCTTTTTTTAATTTATTTTTTAAAAGAAGTTTAATGTAAGACACATTTTATTTATACTTATTCTCCTGTAAAATCTACTGACATAATAAATTCTCATGCTGTTACAAAGGCTTCTGGAAAATTACTTATTCTAACCTGTTTAATTGTGAACTCTAAGGCTAAAAGCACACACTGAATTAATCTCTTTGTATTTGTTTCTTAGAGTTTGCTCTGCAGGTATATAGTTTTTGTTGCATGCTTCGTCTAGATTGTGCAGCAGACTGAACATATTTGTTTCATCTCATCGATCAGAGGAATGGCAAAGTTTTGCTTCAAAGAGATTTCAGTGAAAACAAGTTATCCAAATAAAATACTTATTTAAAGGTTGGGGTTGTAGTTAAGAAATAAATTATAATACTGAAAATGTTATGCAGATGAATGCCAAGGTCATATAAGTTACATTTTACTACTTTATTATAACTGAGACTATTTTCTGTAAAATAAAGCATTTATGTGCTGGATCAGGAATCTAAAGCATGTAAATAGAAATGATTATTTTTAAAGTGTGCTCTATAGCCAGAAATAAAAGCTAATTTAATGTAATTTTTTTAGTTTTAGATTACTAGGGGATAGTTAAAACTTTAGCCGGCTTTTTATGCTGTCTGTTTGGTGACATTTTCCTTGACTTCCTGTTCTTGAGATAGAAAGGGGGTGGAAATATTTTAAAAGAAGAGAAAATCCACTATTACATTGTTGTCACTAGAACAGGTTCTTCACTGAGCAATCTCTCCTTATCTCCTGTTTAATGACTGTGAATGATCTGTATAATTTTGAATTTCCTAGTACTTTCTATCCCAGTGAAATTGGTCACCAGGATAAAACGGCAGCTGCCACCAGAGGGGTCACAGGCAGTAACAAAAATAAAAAGGGATTCTAATTTCTTTCTATTCTAGTCAAAGCTATCAAAAAGTTTCATGCACACAAACACTGAGAAATGTTACAACTAGTGGAGTACAAAATAACAAGGATAATTCCACTAATGTTAGAGCAAAGGAAGCTAAGTGGATAGCACTCTTGCCATCTGGTAAGATAATAGTTCTTGTTAAAATGAGAGTCCAGCCATTTAAAAATGTACATTTAAAACCTGTTTTGTACAGCATCTAAAGTAATTTACCAGTTTCAGGATAAGTAAAACATCTGCATCAGAAAGCAAATGTTAATCACAATTTCTAACCTTAACTCCCTAACTCGTATCCCTTAAGTGTAACCTAACCCTTCAATTGATTTTTCAAAATGGCTGACCACTAAAATACCATGCATATTTTAGCAGAGGCCCAAGTTTTTGACACCAAGGACAACACTGCTCTGGGACCTCACAGGATTAAGATCTGCAGACATCTGTAAAAACAATTTTCTAAAATAAGATGCATAACATAATTATTATGCCAGAATAACACTAACAAAAAATAAATAATAAATAAAATATTCTACTTATACTTTTCAAAAATCATCTCAGTGAACTCTTTTTTTAATATATTAAACAACAAAATCAAATTTTCAAAAATATTGCATGTCATATATAGTGTGCACAAATTACACTGGCAAAGGAAACAGGAGTCGTAATTCCATTGACAAGCATAGACCTAACAGGCATAGACACTTTTAACTAACTTCAGGCACATTAAACATATTTAAAATCCCTTCACTCTCCACAATAAAGAATCTAGTGCTCAATTTTTCTAGGGGATGGACTAGAAAAACATAATATTCATCTTACTCCAAAGTCCAATGATAGCCAGTGGAGTATTTCACCAGTAAACAATGCTGGAATGTGGTGAGGCCCATCGATCAATAGACAAGTTACCTACTTATGAAGTATGTAGTGTGTGTAGGGAATAAGCACAAGGAAGCATCATTTGATGTAAGAAGCACAAAACTAATCCTCAAATTTAGCAGATTGAAGAAGATTTCTAGAGTTTAACATGAGAGGTGGATATACAAAACTAATAATTTTTGCATTCTCCTGAGGTTATTTCTAATACCAAAATAGATTTACGGGAACCTGAAGAATAACAGAAATTTCAATAAAACTAATGTTATCATATCATCAGAAACAAGTACGTCAGACTGTGATTTGATCTTTAAGAGGATAATGCACAGCTAGCACATCCCTGGGTTTTACATTGTAGCCATTTATTACAATTTCCTTCTATATATTGAAAGAATGATGCTGTCAACTGACTCGAGTTAGCATAAGTGCTATAAAAAAACATGTGCATTTCATCTGATTGAGATAACATGACTTGCAGAAACACTAATGAACTTCCTAAGCAATATGAATTGCTCATTAAACCAAAATACACATTTAAGAATATCTTAGCATTTAAAACTTCGAAATACATGCAATCAGGCTTGAAAATACTCATATTTCAATAAAAACACAAGTTGCTGCACAATATCTTTGTCATGTAGTGAGACACAAGTTTAAATACAGTACATAGGAGCTGATTTAGTAAAGCAAATACTTGTTTACTTTTAAAGGGAATAAGGTGAAGCTCTACTGACTTCCATCATCCATTCATGTGCAAGCAATAAAAACCCTCTTTTTCTTTTCTTTGCAAAGTGAATTTCACCACATTCATTAAGCTAAGGGAAAATGCCTCTGCAAAATGAAAATTTGCTTGCAAAGTGAACAGCCTATTTGCCTTTAGTAAATCAATCCCATATAATTCACAAATCAGCAAGGTGTAAATGTAACCTTTAGTTCAGTTACAGGTTATTTTACTGTCAATTATTTTAAACTTGGTTTGTGATTATTTATTTAATTAATTTCTAGAAATGTATTTTTAGCACAAGATCCAGAAAAGTATTATAAATAGATATATCATATATTTCCAACACACTTTAAAGCCAACATGGAGAAAACAAATGTTGAATGGATACGGATTGTTTTAACTAAGAATGTTGATGTTGGTGATAACAGCTTGTGTATTTTCTGAACCGCGCCATTCCTCTAAATGACAGGATTATTACATTTCCAGCTGAAAGCACATTTACTTTCCAATAACTTGCCGTGAATTAGGAAGTCAATGGAGATCAGAATGTTTGCTTTGAATGTTTACAGATATCATTTCTTGAATTAGGATTTAAACATTATTTTTTTCCATGAGGAAGATAGACTTGCATTCATTCTTTGACAGCTATGTGAAATATCAATCTTTTATGTTTTGTACATTCTCTAGCCATTAGGACAATGATATTAGAATTAGATTTAGTAGGATGAAAGTGTATTGGTCGCAACTGCAAGGTTGTACATGTAATGAAGCAGTATTTAAATGGTTTGCTCTAAATGCAAAAAAAAACCACATTTGACCTTATTTTTTGTTGCAGTATTTAATTGATATAAATCAGACATAAAGCACAAAAAATATATCCCTCCTCTAAAACTGGAAACTACTATGTGTGAGGTCGCATATTTTCACCTTTATTCAAGTGAAAAATAAAAACGTTAGCTCAATATGTTCCTGTATTAAAGCAAAAAAAATAAGTCATAATGCCAACTGATACAAAACTTTAGAAAGGGTAATATTTTTTATAAACAGTGTATTACATGGCATACCCCAACTGAGGACGTACTCTTTGTGCAAAACGCGTCTTGGAGGAAGCCTGCACGCCCTGACATTACGCTGCCAGATCACGGAGGTCCGGCGGCCACCATACTTACACTAGCTGAAGAGGTTGCATCCATATACTTAACCACCTCCTGCCCGCCATATAGTCCAATGACGGGCACAAGGTGGTTCTCTCGTTCTGGGAGGATGTCATATGACGTCCTCCCATTCTCACCGCGCGGCTCCAGGAGCAGGCAGCACGGCAATTGGCGGTGCACTGTGTCCCTCAGTGCTGCAAATCAGTGCCACCTATCAGTGCCAGTCAGTGCCGCCTATCAGTATGCATCAGTGCTGCCTATCAGTGCCCGTCAGTGTCGCCTATCAGTGCCGATCAGTGCCGCCTAACAGTGCCAGTCAGTGCCACCTAACAGTGCCAGTCAGTGCCGCCTATCAGTGCCGCCTATCAGTGCTGCCTTTTAATGCCCATCAGTGCCACCTACCAGTGCCTCCTCATCAGTGCGCATCAGTGCCACCTATCAGTGTCCATAAGTGCAGCCTATCAGTGCCCATCACTGCAGCCTCATTAGCGCACATCATTGAAGGAGAAAAATCACTTATTTACAAAATTTTATAACAAAAACTAAGAAAAAACATTTTTTTTTCAAAATTTTCAGTGTTTTTTGATTTGTTTAAGAAAAAAGAAAAAACACAGAGGTGATTAAATACCACCAAAATAAAGCTCCATCTGTCACAAAAAAAAATGATAAAAATGTCATATGGGTACAGTGTTGCATGACCGCGCAATTGTCATTCAAAGTGCAACAGCGCTGAAAGCTGGAAATTGGCCTCGGCAGGAAGGGGGTATAAGTGCCCTGTAGACTACCGGTTAAAGGGGATCTCCAGACACAGTGCCAACCTTGATATTATCCAACCTGGGCTGTTATCACCATTACCATCCTTACCATCTTCATTGATTTGCATACTGGGCATTATCTATGCATATCTGGTGAGTGCGCATTTTAACTATTTGCTTGCCGCTCACTTAGACTGTGGAATTACATCATATCCGGATTAACCTAAGTCACCTCGGGTCACATTATATCTCATAACCTATATTAATTTTTTCCTCTCTTGGGACTTTTTATAATATTATCTGCATCAAGTGTATCTTTTACTGTTTGACTTTTAGTGCTGCACAACTTTTATACATAGTGTATTAAATGTGTGCAGTGAACACAGTTACATATAACATAAGTGTATGTAACACACTTCTTTTAGAAGGTAGTATTGCTTGGGTAAAAAATTTTAAATATAAAAAAATAATACTCTAATTGAATTTGACCCCACAAAAAGTGCATTTAAAAATATTTTATTGATATCAGTCATTTCAGAAAATCAAATTACAAATACAATCTAATTACACACATACACACTTACTTTGAATCACTCAATAACAGCCAGCTTACATGCAATATTTTCATTATAAATATTTATATTTAAGCCATTTACAGTATTACTGGCAGACTTGGAAAATGTCAGATAGCACTGACAAAGTGGTAACACAAAACATGTCTTTGTTTTCTGGCAGCTAATCTTACACTTTCTTTGACATCTTGGCCAGTGAGACAGTAAACAATGATAACTTGTTGTGACATCTCATCAATCAGATTCTTCAGACTAGCCATTCCGTTATGGATGCGTTGAAATAGCACTGGCTACTTTTCTTTACACATTTAGAGGTCTCTCAGAAGATGATTTTGTGATTTCTTAGATTTATTTTTTCATCTTTACTCCAAGTTCAGGTCTAGCACATGCAATGTTTTGCCCACTGAAGGGCATCTGGGTTGTCTGCAAATTTAGCTTAACCTATAGCATTGTGGTTTAATGCATTGTTCTGCTTGTGATTTTGACTGATAGTGATCAATGTGCTGTTAGTAAAGCATTACAGGTTAAATCATTTGGCAGCTTGGAATGGTTTAAAGGATAACATTTCACCACCCTAATAAATCAGAAACACCGCCAAAAGTGTGTTTTTTGCTGTTGGATAGTATTTTTTACATGTTAATCCTTTAGTGTAAATTCTATTAAATTTACACATCTACATAAAGGCATTAGGACATATCACAATACAGAAAACTTATCATTTTCAAGATGCACATTTTATCACTAAAAAGAAATGCTTATCTTCAAAGAAGCGATTATACTGAAGCATGAGAGGAGAGTGATGTAGAATGTCTGCTGATGGCAGACAAAAAAACAATTTATCATAATTGCCTCCCCACACACTGAGTTTGTTGTCATACTGTAACTTTCTAGCAGCTTCCAAAGGTTGATAGACAGCATCATGGGGGCTAAGTTGTGCAAAAAAACATGAATACACACTCTGGAACATAGTGGCTGCTACATATGCATTAGGATCTACATTAGTATATTATCTATTTGCCATAGACTGGGTCTAGAAAGTGAAAGTGAACCATAAGCAGTGCTTCAACAAAGATGGTGCCAGTCTTCTTGAAAGAAGGCGAGATAAGGAAATTGTAAGGGGGGGTACCATGATCTCTTTGAAAGGTAATACATTTCTGTACGTTACACTTTCAATAACTCTTGTGTATTTAAAGCTCTGGCAGAAATATAAAAGCACTTCCGGACTGCCCTTCCACAATGAATTGCAGATTAGCAGCTTGTGCAGGCACAGTGACATACTGGTATGTCACTTCCAGCTCCCTGGTATAAAGCACGAGCATGCACGCCCCCCCCCCCCCCCCCCCCGCTGACAGCACTGTCATTGTACACAGTGGGAGTGTGTCAGCAGGTCCCGGCTTCATGGCTGGGACCCAGATTCATGGCTGGGACCTTCAGATTGGCCGTTCTCAATCACAGCCCAGAGCCCCGTGTTGAAAATCAACACAGGGCTCTGTATAGAGAGAACAACCTCTCTGTTTCTCATTCCTACACAGCAGGGATTGAGAAACAAAGAAATCTTTTAGTAAAAGAAGCACATAATACACACATTACACATTGTTAGATTCATATTTAACCCCTTGATCTCCCTAGATGTTAACCCCTTCCCAGACAGTGTCATTAGTACAGTGACAGTGAAAAGTATTATTACTGTAATAGTGTCACTGGAGATATCAGTGGCAGTTAGTCAATTCCCCTCAGTGTCATTTAGTGTCACATTGCCTACCAAATTTTTGCAGTCCCATTATAAATCACTAATCACCGCCATTAGCAGCAAAAAAAATAAATCAAAATTCCAATAGATATCACATAAATTGTAGATGCTATAACTTTCACACAAACCAATCAATATACACTTATTGGGATTTTTTTTACCAAAGATATGTACCAGAATACATTTTGGGCAAAATTTATGAAGACATTTTATTTTTTTTTATTTTTCATCATATATGTTTTATAGCAGAAAGTAAAAAATGTTGTATTCAAATGTTTGGTCTTTTTTAATTTAAATTGCAAAACATAAAGAACCCAGTGGTGATCAAATGCCACAAAAAAAGCTCCATATGTGAGAAAAAAATAATATAAATTTTGTTTGGGTACAGCGTTGCATGACTACGCAATTACCAGTTAAAGTAGTGCAGTGCTAAATAGGAAAAAATGGCCTGGTCACGAAGGAGGTAAAACCTTCCGGAGCTTTAGCGGTTAAGCAATTATTTTTTTTCATCTTCAAGAAACATCATCATGGTTTGCTTGCAAAAATAGGGGCTCAGTGTCCCTTATTTTTTTTTGTGTATGAAACCAGTGGTTGTGGTGGTCTCTATGCATCATTATGCTGTGTAGGTAAGGTAGCATGGCGAGGGGCCCTCATGGAGTGGCATCTTGCAGAAGACATCTATTGGCAAAAATAAATTATTGCAGGAGAAAGTGCTGGAGAGGAGATGAGTGGAGTATTACAAACAGAGATGCTTTTTTCTGATACTGCTTTGGAATAAAAAAATATTAATTTATCCTAGAGTTAAAAGAGCAAATGCATTAAGCTTTAATATTAGATCTCCTTCCATAAAGATATCTAAATGGTAAATTAGGAATAAGAAAAATACCTGGTTTGTTTGTATGCTTGATATTAATTAAAACAGTGTAAAATATATCTAAAACTATAAAATTTAAAAGTTCATGAGCTACAATAGCATAATCATTTTGTCTGTAATATTTATGGTAAGTATATGTAATATTTATGGTAAGCATACTTTTCTGACTATTTTAAAAATGTAATTTCTTGTTTGAAAGGATCTAGATAACTTCCATTTTGTATTATGTACGCCATTTTAAGTATTAAGTATTAAGTTAGCTTTTTGTAGAGATATTAGAAGTTTAATGAAACTGTTTTTGGTTGTTCAAGGATGTATCAACAGAAGCTAACATGACCCTGACAATGTCTTTGTCTGGCTGTTTTCCAGAAAGTTAGCCAAAACAATTTGTACCAAGAAATGTATATGTTATGTTTCATGTAGGTAGCTCATGATGGAAAGTTACAAGTTACAGTTTTGAAACTCGCTCCCCCCTCCCTTATTATTATCTGTAGTCTATATAATCTTATTAATGTCTAATAAACTTTGAACATCTCTGAACATAAGCTGTCGTGATTTCCGTGTTCAAGGGGTGTTCCCAGAATTCTGCTGATAAACCAGGAATCGCTCCACAGACCGGGGGTCTCTGAGGGGAAAAGAAAATCATTCCTTTCAGCTGGGGGCTCAGCCCGGGATGACCACCCACCTCACTTGGTAAGTAAACCTTTTGTCTTTTTATGACTAAAAGCTCTTTCTTGCCCTGTGTTGAGGGAAGGTCTTGAATCATTCTGTATTGTCTATATAGACCCGTGATAACCTGTAGCTGCTTTTGGTAAAGCAGACTTAACTCTTTGGTAGAGTTACAAAATAGTGCACTATAAAAATATAAAAAAGGTGTTTTTGGTAAACACAGTTCTCTGGTAGAACACACTGTTTTTGGTAAAACAGTGAAGAGATAACTTTTGGGAAGTTATCAAGAGGTTAATAAGTCTGTGGAGCAGATTCTGGTTTATCTGTCTTTTGCTTTTTCTTTCTGTTGCGTAGAAGTATAAGATAATTTGTTATGTAGAACAAAATAAGATTTGAAGGTAAAATTGTCTTATCCACTGTCTAAATATGGGTCAAGGAGGTAGTTACCCACCAGGTCCCCCAGAAAAGGGAGAAAATTGTAAGGATTATGTTGCTAGAGTTTGTGGAACGGACTATTATTTAATAAATCCTTGGGTAGATTGTATGGCAGGCTGGACAGAAGCTATGGGGAGTACAGACCCATTCCCAAGAAAGGGGGCAAATGATCCTTTTCATACAGACATGATTAAGGGATTATGTTTGGGGGACAAACAAGCCTTTCCTTGGTATGAGGGGGACCCACAATGGGACCAAGTTTATATGAAGAAAGGGGGAGAAAACTGGTTAAAATGGTCACCGTATTGGGTTGATAATAGCAAGGGAAAGTTCAATTTGATTTTCTCTTTAAAACAAAAGAGGAAGTTGAAATTGGATACATTAAAAATATGCCAGGAAAAGCATCAATCTGAAAAGACATGCAGACCCAAGATTGGACTGGAAACAGTTCAGACACCAATCCCACCCCCTCCGTATAATATATATCCTTCATTAAGTGGTTTTAAAAATGCTGCTGATGATGATTTTTTGATTAGTTTGGGGATGATTACTCCCCAGCCTAATGCCCCTCCAGCCCCTGCTCCTGTCTCTGCAGTTCCAGCTCCTGCCCCTGCCCCTCCAGTCCCTGTCCCTGCGCCACTTCCCGTCCCGGATCTACAACCAATACAGCCAGGCCCCTCCACTAGACCCAAACAGATTATTAGTATAAAATCACCAGACAGAGAGGGTAGCCAAGTTCAAGGCATCCTTACGGAGAATAATGACAACGAAGGAGAGTTGGAATACGAAGAACAGGGACAGGTAAATATAATAAAATTACAGAAAAAGGATGGTCAATGGAGGAGAAGTGACACCAGTCATAGAAAGGGCAGAGAGATGTGGAGGAATTTAGAATGCAGCTTAGATCCATGGATAAGAAACTAGAGGGAAAAAGAGAAGATGAGGGGGCCGTAGGAGGAAAGGAGTTGGCTATATTGACACTACCTTTTCTCACAGCAGGAGAACTAACTCTAAAAAAACCCATAGAATTAGAAGATATTAATAAGATTGTTAAACATTGTCCCAAGCCTACAGTATCTCCTGGAGGTACACTTGCTTATTTAAAAAAGGCATGTTTAGGAAGAAATTACACACAGGAAGATATGAGATTGATCATTGATGGTATTCTGGGAAATAATCCAGCTTGGGATTGGATAAATGTAAAAAGCAATAGTCACATAGAACCAAGTAATACATAGGCTACTGCCTATAAACTAAATACCACAGAAGGGAGAGAAACTATGTGGGAGGAGCTTGACACAGAATTAAAAAGGGTTTTCAAGAATAAGGCTTCCCTCCCTATTGCTACAGCATGTAAACAGAAGGTATTTTAGAAGAAACTGTTTCTCCTTACAACACACCTATCAATCCTGTTAAGAAGCCGGATGGCTCTTACAGGTTTGTACAAGATTTGAGGGCCATAAATAATTTGGTGGTTCCATTAGCCCCAATAGTGCCTGATGTGCCATCACTCCTCACCTCCATTCCGTCCGATGCAGAATACTTTACAGTGATTGATTTAACAAATGCATTTTTTTTGGTTCCTGTGGACCACCAGACGAGGGCGCTATTTGCATTTACGTTCCGTAACCGCCAGTTGACCTGGTGTAGATTGCCCCAGGGCTATGTAGATTCGTTTGCAGTCAACTCACTTGCCCTCCAGACCACTCTGAGGTCCTGGACCCCTCCCAATGGTTCGGTCCTCATTATATATGTGGATGACCTATTGATTTGTAGTTCAAGTCAGGAGGCCAGTCAGGAGGATAGTTGGTCTCTGTTAGAATGGTTGTCAGGGAATGGTCACAAAGCATCTAAAAAGAAATTGCAATGGTGCCAAAAACAGGTTGAATACCTTGGTTTTATTCTAAGTCATGGTGAGAGGAATGTCAGTCACAAAAGAGCTGCGGCTCTCGTGGGTCTGCCCCGCCCACAAACAAAAAAGGACATGCTAACTTTTCTTGGTATGATTGGTTACTGCCGCCAATGGATACCTGATTGTTCATTCTATGATCACACTCTGAGGTCTGCCACACTTTCAGAATCACCTGACATTCTCACATGGTCAAATGAAATGGTTGATGCCTTTGTGTACCTGAAGAATGCTATGGTAACGGCCCCTGGTCTTGGACTACCTGACTATAAGAAAATGTTTCATCTGTATGCTAGGGAAAATTGTACAACCATGGCGGGGGTCCTGGCTCAGGAACATGGAGGCAAGCTCCGCCCAGTAGCTTTTTTTTCCAAAGTAGTGCCAACTCAGGTTCAGGGCATGCCTGCTTGTCTGAGAGATTTTGCATTCTGCGTAATGGTGGTGGGAATGGCTATTTCTTTCACATTGGGACATGAAACTACCCTACACACCACACATCAAGTGTCCTTACTACTGAAAAACATACACACTCAACACATGTCAGCACAAAGGTTGAGCGGATATGAAGTGATTCTTCTATCTAATCCCAACTTGATTATTAAATATTCTTCAGCAAATTCAGGTCCTACTCCAATTTTGAATGCCCTACTGGGGCTAAAGGGGGAACAGGATGAAGTGGCACCAGAACACAATTGTATAACCCACATACAGCAAGACACTTCCCCTAGGTCCGACATGTCAGCTGTGGCTCTTGATGGGGCCCCAGATGTGTTTGTAGGTGGCTCATGTTCTAGGCCAAATGATAGTATTTACCATGCAGGATACGGCATTGTGCATCTTCCTGACAAAATACTCGAGGCAAAGCCAATTCCATATCAGTCAGCCCAAGCAGCTGAACTGATTGCCCTTACAAGAGCATGTCAATTATTTGCAGGACAGGATGTCAACATTTACACAGACTCCAAGTACGCCCATGGTGCTGTACATGATTTTGGGGTCATTTGGGAGAGAAGAGGATTCATTGCTGCTGATGGCAAAACCATATCTCACTCTTCTTTGATATCTGATCTACTCAAAGCCATACAGTTACCAAAAACATTAGCCATTCTTCATTGCAGGGCACATACAAATCACAGAGATCATATTGCCAAAGGAAATGCATTAGCAGATAAGGTAGCAAAGGAAGCCGCATTACAACAGGTGGCCAGTGAGCAGATGCCTTTGCTCACTTCAGGCATCACAACCACCCCACATGACCAGATGTATGCAGATTTACAAAAATTTGCTACAAAAGTCGATTTAGCAGACTGGAATGGTTCTGGAGGGGAAACCATGCATTTCCATGTCAAGTGCCCCACTGTTCATTGCACAGTATCACGGTCTAGGACATAGAGGATGGAAAACGACATGTGAAACATTATTGCAGGATTTTTACATTACAGGTTTATCTAGGTTGGTGAAAGAATATGTTTCTAGGTGCATTACATATATAAGGAACAATCCACAGAACCCAAAGAAATCACAACACCAGCATCTAGTGTACCCAACTACACCTTTCACCCATTTACAAATAGATTTTACCCACATGCCAAAAACAGGACAGAGGCAAGAGTTTTTGTTGGTAATGGTGGATATGTTCAGCAGATGGGTGGAAGCATTTGTCACTAATAAAGAAGACGCGCAAACTGTAGTCAGAATTCTCACACAGAAGATAATACCCAGATGGGGATGTCCGCTGAAGATAAATTCTGATAACGGACCAGCTTTTGTGGCCAAGGTATGTCAAGATTTGGTAAAAGTACTTAAGATAGATTGGAAGTTTCATATTCCCTATCATCCTCAAAGTTCGGGTATAGTAGAAAGGATGAACAGGACGATTAAGGATAAGTTGAGGAAGGCCACTGGAGGAACCTATACCCACTGGAAGAAGATGTTACCTGCAATTCTAGCAGAGGTAAGAATGACACCTAATAAGACTACAGGGTTATCTCCTTTTGAAATATTAATGGGAAGACCGTTCCCCACTCCTTGGGCTAGACAGCCACTTATGTTAGAAAGAGGAGACCTTGACCTGGTACAACAAGAATATGTGAGAAAATTGATTCAGAGTTTAGATAAGGTTGAAAGAAATGTTGCTCGCACTTTTTCTTTATCTTTTCAGGAACCAAGACACCTTTTCCAAGTGAGAGATGTCGTAGTGGTCCGCCAACTCGCTAAAGACAAGAAGCAAGGCTACCCCTTTGGACCACCTACTACGGTGATAGCGGTTACCAGAACGGCTGTTCTGGTGGAGAATTCCCAGTCCTGGATCCATGCTAGTCGAGTGAAGAAGGTGAACCAAACACCCGAGAAACATGAGATGGAAAAAGGAGGTGAAGTATGAGAGAAAAATCCTCGAAGAGTGGGTGAAGTAAGTGAAAAAGGCCCTGAAGATGAAATTTTTTACTGCCCCTCATGGTGCTTTGAAACTCTGGGTCCTATTGGGCACACTGACCGTGCTCTTTTTCCTGCCAGTATGGATCCTAACTAACTGTATTTATCACCCTGAGGACTTGGGCCTAATAAAAGGTATCTGTGGTCAAGGACTAGTTTTAAATGAGACCCAGATAACCAAAAGTGAAAGAAAGTCAAAAAGAAAGTTTTGAAGACAACAATCCTTTTTCAGGAAAAATGTTGATGATGCAGTTTAAATATGCTTATGCTCAAAAGTCAGGTTATGATAAATGTTGGATATGTAGTAAGTTACATCCTAGCACATATGAAATTCCTCTTCTGGCCGCTCCAGTCAAAATATTCTTGTTAATAAAAGGGAATGTAAGTATTGGTTTGACCAATATTACTTCTAATGCCACCATATCTTTTCCAACTCTGGGAGTCACTCAACTCCCCGATTGGTGTTTTAGACTGGGGAATACTTCCCACAAGGGAAAGGGAATGTGCTCTCAGTCCATATTAAATATATCTGATCCTGGAAGGAGGGATGGAACTTCTTCTGTGAAACTCTGGCAAGTAAATGGTAAAACCCTGAATGAAAGTTTAGAAGGGATACAAGATAATGTGGGGAAAACTATGTTTGGAAAACTTTTTTATTTTACACTTGTTGTCACCCCTGAATTTCTCTCTGCAATACAAAAATTGCCGATCTCTTTGGGAAACAATACCTATATCTGTTGTGGTAAGATCTGTTACCCTTGGATACCGAGTAATGTCCAGGGCTGGTGCTATGTAGCCCAATTAGTGCCAATTATGGCAGCTATAGACCAAAAGGAACACCAGGTAAAAGCCAGTACATACCCAAAATACCAACTAACTCTGAGACAGAGAAGGGAAACCAAACAAGAAAAGTTAGATCTATTTTCTACAGGGGATAAGGTTTGGTCATGGTTTCCTACTTACACTGGATGGGGAATAACACTTATGAATAAACTAAATAATTACACAAACATTATTGATGATATACTGGAGAGGAACTCTAAGGACATAGGGTTGCTAAATACTGAGACCAGAGCTATTAGAAAACAGCTGGAGATGCAAGAATTAGCTATTGAAAGTATGAGTGCTGCTCTGACAGGTTTGTGTGAGATGACAGAGGATTATGAATGTTGTACTTGGATATATAATACCACAATGACTGTTCCAGATTATTATGAAATAATAAAGCAACACAGGGAACAGGTAGATGGTTTGATGGAAGAAGCTAGAGCTATAGGAAAAGATGGATGGACTCCTTTTGATTGGTTAGGATCAGGATTTGGTTCCATCTTTTCATGGATGAAAGGTATCGCTGTAAGCATAGTCATGATATTGTTTTTTGTTTTATCTTTATATCTATGTTTTAAATGCTCATTATATTGCATTGCTAGAGCTACAAAGCTGCAAAATACAAATGAAGGTTATCTAGCTATGTACAAAAAGATGAATGAAGTAAAGAATTGAGATCATGTTCATGATCTCAGAGGGGATTGAAAGAATCTAGATAACTTCCATTTTGTATTATGTACGCCATTTTAAGTATTAAGTATTAAGTTAGCTTTTTGTAGAGATATTAGAAGTTTAATGAAACTGTTTTTGGTTGTTCAAGGATGTATCAACAGAAGCTAACATGACCCTGACAATGTCTTTGTCTGGCTGTTTTCCAGAAAGTTAGCCAAAACAATTTGTACCAAGAAATGTATATGTTATGTTTCATGTAGGTAGCTCATGATGGAAAGTTACAAGTTACAGTTTTGAAACTCGCTCCCCCCTCCCTTATTATTATCTGTAGTCTATATAATCTTATTAATGTCTAATAAACTTTGAACATCTCTGAACATAAGCTGTCGTGATTTCCGTGTTCAAGGGGTGTTCCCAGAATTCTGCTGATAAACCAGGAATCTCTCCACAGACCGGGGGTCTCTGAGGGGAAAAGAAAATCATTCCTTTCATTGTTGTGGCAGCATTACTTATATTTTATTTTTGCAGAAGGAACTGATCTGAGCAGTCCACTGCAATGAAAATTGCATGCTTGCCAATAAAATATTGACAACATAACTTAGTAGAGCAAAGAGAGTGAAGAAACCTTTCAAACTGTTTACTCCAAAGT
Source organism: Staurois parvus (assembly GCF_062004578.1). NCBI lineage: Eukaryota > Metazoa > Chordata > Amphibia > Anura > Ranidae > Staurois > Staurois parvus. Next base: position 87,798 of record NW_028318524.1, read on the forward strand.
TGATTTTAAACTACATAATTTGGTAAATGAGTGTAAAAAACAATTATTATATTTCTGTATAATATAGTCTTTTAATTCACAGGTGGAGTGTATGCTTTTTTCTTTTGTATCAATACAGAGAGTGGTATTGTATTGATTACGCAAAAAGCTTGGAATCCTTAGGTTAATGTGAGTAATGACATTTCTGAACTGAAGTTTGTGCTAATTTACACATAAATAATATATAAGGCAGTTAAGACAAACACAACATGAATTTAATATAGCATCCATACAGTACTAAGTGAACAAGCACAGTAAGAGGTAGAATAAAGAACTGCAAAAAAGCAAATTTAACAAAATAAACAATGATTACTTCACAAAGCAAGCAGTAAATCAGCAGAGGGGTGTTTCAACAAGCATACAGCTCGAAAATTATTTAGCCAAATGTCTTTATCTCTGTACATGAAGCATGCTGTACCAAGTGACAGATGTGCCCAAATTGTGCCAATAGTGGAGGTGGCTTAAAGGTTCTTGGTTAAATAAAATCAACTCACCGTGTACGCCACATATATGCCACAGTCATTGTACCTAAAAATATGCTTTCCTTACTGCTCCACAAGAGAGGGCCTAACAGACAAGTACAAATAGTATAATCGATAAGAAACAAAATACTTTTATAACATATGCTTTCATGCACATAGCCTACTTTAACCATTTCAGTTCACACACCTTTACACCCTCTATGGACCAGAGCAATTTTACATACCTATACCTGTTTATTCGGCAATACATTTGTCATTAAAGTAACTAAAAAATACATGCATTGTTTTTTTAAAGACAAGCAAGGCTTGCTTTTTGGGGGATTTCTTTTTATTCAATCCTTAGACAAAAATAATTGTGTTACTCTAGATAAAAAAAAGCACACATTTGTAATGAAATTTGTCCTGTTTAAAACTGCACTAAAACCATGATTCTTGTACCAATAATTTCAAAGTTATTTACAAACATAATATATTTTGTTTCAATTTTACACTTTTAAATGTGCTTTTTAAAAAAAAAAAAAAAATTAAAAAGTTTACATATTGATGGTAAATATAATATAAATAACAAATCATCAGGAAAGAATATCTAAAATGACAAGGGGTGAAAGGATTTATGTAGGGCAAATTAGGGTACATGGTTACTAATTAGGGTAAGTAAAAGGTTAAATAGAGACCCATTTTATATATATTTTTTTACTTACATGGCAGCAGGGGAGAAGGATTGGACATGCTGTGTGAAGAGATTTTTTATGGGTCATGTGTACCATCCATGCTCATTGTCCTTAGCTAATTGAAGAACCACTTAATTAAAATAGTAAGCAGTATGTAATGCATAATATAACATAAGGAATGCAGAGGTTAGGTATATATAATGTATTTAAAATTCAGTGGTCAAAAATGTATATATTGTACATAGTGTATATATTGCAGGGATCAGGAGTATGTAAGGCACAGACTGCAAGGCTCAGAATTGTGTATCACACAGAATGCATAATCAGGAGAGTTAATCCACACAATGAAGACCTCAGAAGTGCATAAGGCACAGTATGCAGGGGTCAGGAGTGTGTAGGGCAAAGAGTGCAGGAGGGAGGAGTGTGTTGTGAGCAGAGCACAGTGCTCAGGAATGCATAGATCACAGAAGTGGGTAAGACATGGAACACAGAGGTCAGAGTGTGTAATGCACAGAAAACAGGGGCTGGGAATGTTAGGCACACAGTCAATGGGTCAGGAATGCGTAATTCATATAGTTCATATGTCAAGAATACATAATGTACAGATCAGAGGAGTTCAGGGATCAGGAGTACATAACACGCAAAGTGAAGGGGTCAGGAGTATGTAACATATAGAGCATAGCATTCAGAATTACACAACACACAGATAGCAGGTGTAAGGAGTCCATAATGAAGAAGCACAATAGTCAGGAGTGCATAATGTAGAGTGCATGTGTCAGAAATGCAAAAGCCAAGGAATCAGGAGTACATAACACACAGGAGGCAAGGATCAGAAAGTGCAGCGGTCAAGATTATGTAGGACAAGGGTCAAGAGTGCATAACATGTAGTGTGCAGATGTCAGAAGAATATAACACAGAGTGCAGGGGTCAAAACCAGAATGCTAGGTTCAGTAGTATGTAAAAGCTAATGAGGCATCATCATAAAGAATTCTACAGTGTATTTGCCATTTTTGGGAGTCACAGTTAATGTCTGCGCACCTTGTAACTCATCTCAGAGGAACATAAGTACAACACTTTCCAGGAGATCAATATAATAATATCAAAGCAGCAGTAGATACCAGAGACAAGAGAATGGCTTTTAAATGTGTTAAACCTACCTATTATTCCCTTTTACTATCTATTCTTATATTGAAAAAGAAAATAAAAAAGTCCACATGAGTAGATGCAACATAAAGGGGTTGATTAAAAGGAATGTAGACAGTTTTCTTTGGAAAGCGTATGCACAATTTGCTGAATATTCAGTTAGCTTATTGAATAAGGTGATGTTGTGTTCACATTCATGAAAAGGTAAAAAAAAAATCCTTTGCACATGGTTAGGTATTAGCAATAAACACACCTTACCTATTACACTGAATAGTCTCTAAAGATACAGTATGAGCTAAGGGCTTTTGGATTAACTATTTCAATGTTGCCAAAACCTTGTCAAAATCACATCTATTGAGTTAGAGAATGGTGGAACATGGTCATTTGTTTGTACTTCATAGTGTTTGGAGAGCATAGGTGTTTGCAAAATAAATCAAAACACTTATGCAATTAAAGTATGTTTTCTCCTTTTAATTGTGACTGTGTCAGGGTTTTTTTTTATCTATAATAATGCTGGTACTGAACATAGAATTATATAAAAGTGACTACAGAAAAAGTACTAAGTGGTCCATTCGAGTCTGCTACTTTGACCAGCTGTAAAAGTTAAAACTGAGGCTTACATTTTTGTTAAAGTTGGAAAATGTTACAACCTTTGTTGGATGTTTATTGCTGTTTGTTTTCCCACTGGGATGTTCCTAATTTAGGCACAGGAATTAATGTTAATTTGACAAGGTTTTTTATAACTGTTTGTTGGTAACAATCACTAAATATTTTTTTTTTATTTTCCTAAACATGCATGCAGATCTCAAGAAAATTATACAATTCAAGTATCCAGGTACTGTAATCTCAGCTTCATGTGCCTTTTCTCAGACTAGACAAATGTGCATGTGTAAATATAAAGTTAGCAAACAATATTTTTCATTTTGCCTGATTTGAAAATTAATTCAAACATTACTATTGTTTTGACCTCTTTGGAAATATGTCTCCTAATGTGGGGACCTAGTAACAGAAAGGACAAGAAAGGCAAAGACACACCTCACTATAAGTCTAATTATTTTTTAAATCTAACTTTAAAAGCCACCAATTGATAGCACAGTAGTAAAGACAGGTCATCTTTAATTAGATATCAGGTAACTATTTAACCCATAATGTCTCCTATGGATCCCAAAAGGTGCAGATCAAGCACAGATAGTGCTTGATCAACTTATTTTCTTACAACAGCAGCTGGTGAAAATGACAGCTCTGAGACCAGAAGTGACCAGAAGCTAATTGCTTCCAGCTTCATTCAGGGTGCAGACACTCTGTAGATGGATGCCAGCTACTGCAGGCTATTCTTTAAGATCAGGTCTGAAGTACAGGATCTTCAGACACTTGAAGAAGTATCAATAGAATACGAGAGCATGACATCACTGTACTCCATTGAGAACTACAGCCCTTCTGCCACAGAGGGAGATGGGGCTTGCAGTTTTTTCATTCACAACTCTGAGTGGTGGATCTACACAGTCACAACAAATGTAAATTTGACAGGAGGCAGCAGGGAGAAGAACCCCTGGATTCTGTAAGTTGGGGTGGTTTGAGGATGGGGGAATCTGGATTCTGACCATGTTATACCCTAACTTGAAATATGATCAGAAAGGTGGGGTTAGCTTTCAATGTGATTTTATTGGAGTTTCTATGTACAAGAAAACTAAGATGGGTGGCTGCCATTGCGGACATTCTTCTAAATGTCAGTTGCATAGTTGCTATTGCTTTCAGTGCTTTCTTTGATTTTTCCGGATGTTAATTACTGTAAAAATTAAATCAATTTGGAGTAAAATTACCTATTTGCATACTTATGTTAGAAAGTTCTGAATTTATTTGATCAGCATAACATCCAAGAAACTAGCATTTTCAGAGAAATAATCCACCAATAATTTCTATAAAATCCCCCAGTATGGGCAGGAATGCCTTGCATGATCTGCATTGACAGACTGCTGCCAGAATTTTGGTTGATGTCAGGGCCAAGGAGTGGGAGAAGCTGCAGATCTCTATCATGCTCATCCTCTGACACTCCCAGAAGAGTTGAAGATGATAAAAAAAAATTAATGTTGGTTTATGAACAGAAAGGTTGTGAAGTATGCAAGTACATGTACCCTTTTAACGTGATGTGCCAAAAACAGACTCTCTTTAAGATAAACTATTTACACATAAACTCAGCTTTTCTAATCACCTGAAAGTTTTGAAAGTAATGAAATGAATACTTTTTAGGTATCAATGAACAACCTACAAAATGCATAGGCATAAAAAACCTGAATCAAATCAATATATCTGGTGTGACCACTCTTTGAAAAAAACATCAATCCTCCTAGGTAAACATGCACAAAGTTTTTTATTTAGGTTTTTTCCATTTTTGCTCTTGGTTGTTCATTGATAAATAAAATCTATTTATTACATTATTTTTGAAAGAGTCCTCACCTTACAGCGATTCTTCATACATGCCTAAAATTTTTGCACACTATATAAGTGTATACTGTAAATAGTACACATTGTATACATTCTAAAATCAATACTTATTCTCTGCAAACTAAACTTTATACTATACCAACATTGTGTCATTTTTAAAGGGTAGATACAAACTATGTCAAAAATCTTTTTTCTGCTTCCCTTGCTGTTTTTCCCCTAAAGAAGAGAAAGTTAACATTTAAAGCTAAACAAACTGCGTGAAACAACTAGTAGTGACATTTCAACTGAGTCATTGTGCAAAGTAACTTTCATCAGCAGAGGCAAAAAGATTATTTATCTGACAATAATGTCTGATTTCTACGGGAATTAAACCCATAAAGTAAATTTATGAATTCATATTGTAGGTGTTCTAAATCAGGAAAGGTAATTGTTGCAGTGTACAGCAATTTTAAGAATACTGAACATATTTTCCTTCTGAGTATGCTGTGTCATTACCCTGCATATTTAACAAACATAAAAGCTTAAAATGTTTTTTCATGACATTCAGAAAAAGTTACATTATTGTGAAAAATACAAAATAACAAAGTTAGTAAAACTGAGCAAGAATGGAAAAAACAGGTATAATACATACAGAGTGTTGGTTCTAATTTTATAAGAAGGGGGCTTTTTTCTCAATGGTTCTGTATAATGTAATATTTCCATTTATAATGTTATTTAAGGCTGAACTACAGACAGAGGGAAAAGAAACAAATTAATGCAGCTCTGTGTTCATTAGCACATTATTAGATGTTTTTTAATGCAAGCATGTATGCACCTGGATGTGATTTGGTACCAGTCTCTTGCAGTCCTGTACAGCAAAGCTCAGAAACGGAAAGGAAAAAGCAGCACAGAGAGCCAGTAAGTTCTCTATAAGGCCACAGATTGGGATCAAGTCTATAATGGTCAGGGTTGGGGGAAGAGGGTAGAATGATGCTGGCCATCCTTTAACCCAAAAGAATGAGGACATATTAAAGAAGAAAATACGTACTGTGGGGTGGGAATCTCCAGATTTAAGGTTAGTGTTGAAGCTAAATTATTTTTGTAATCTGTTAATGAGCTATACTATTAGCTTGGTTTTATTTATCCATGGCTACTGAGCCTTCAGTACCATATTAGAAAATACATTAACCCTTGTACAATGTAAGAAAAAGAAAACTTTTAGTGCTGATTGTGGTTCTGTACTTATGAGAAGTATTGAAATTCTCACCAAATCCTGCATGTGTACCTGACAGTGTCAGAGCTGATATATGGAGCACAAGTCTATATATTGGAGGTATTCATGGTTGGTAGCATTGACTTGGGGGTTCAAGAAACTCTCCCAGGGACTGGTTTATGGCTCCAGACATACAGTATGCTGCAAAGTAATTGATGAGAAAAGCCTTTTGGGTTCTGCACCAAAGAAAGGAGAAAAATACCAGACAGACAGATTATTCTTGCACAAACTAACCTGTTTGAGATGAAGATTGTTAGTAAAAAGCATGATTCAACTGGTGTTGAAGACAGCTAATTGATAGAGGAGGCAGAGATCATATAATTCATTTAAAATTAACGTAAACTCTTCATAATTAAAAAATAAACCAGGAAACGAAGAAATATCACTTCCTACTCCCTTGATACTTATTACAAATGCTATTAGAGACGGCATGCATGTTTAGATGATGTTTTTAAACTATACCGGTAACTATCCGAATGATAAATAGGTGTAGTTATATTAAATTAACTAATATATATCACATACTTTAGTATAAATTATTTAACATTTTTATGATATTTTATATTAGTTGCAGAATATTCTGAACTGACGTTTGCTTTATATATCTCACATATCTAAAAAAAAATTGAACATATTTTACACTTTATTTATACTCCTCATCTTTTCAGTGTAATCAGTTCCACCAGTCAGTGATTCCTGGTATTTTTTAATGATTCTAGCTTTTTTCAACAGTGAAGACATGCACCTCTGTGAGTGGGTCAGAGATCAGCAGAACCAGTGAAACCACATACCTTCAGAAACAAATCTAATTAGAGTTTAAAGTAGCTCTATGGTCACAGCATACACTTTCATTTTATAACAACAGCATTGTAGTGGTAATATAAACAATAGTCATATTTAACAATCCACTATAAGCTTACTTGAAGCATCTCCTCTCATGTAGTGAGTTCTGTCTGTCTGCTAGTCATCTATTTCAACAACTTCCTGGGTGCTCTGCATTCTTTGACGCTACTCCTCTTCTATTTATTTTCAATTTCGAAGGACCACATATTCCATAGAACCTTCAGGCAGTGATTCCAGTCAGGGCTGCTGATAGAAACCACGAGCCCTATACAGCCAACCTGACAGCCCACCTCCCACCCCCATTAAAAAAAAAATCAGTTTACTATGGTTCAGTTATGAATGAACACAGTGAGTGATCAGTACCAATCACTCATTGTGTTCATTCAGGAAAGAGAGGGACTGGTAAATGTGACATATTTACAGGACCCCTACTCCACTCTCCATCCTAACGTATCCTATTGTGTACTTGCAGCTGCAGGTGAGGAGAGGAGGGAATCTGGCAGCACTGTGGGGTTGGGGCACACAGGGGGGCCTGGGCAGCAGGAGGAATGGTATGGTGCACAGGGAGGGTGATGGAGCAATTACTGAAACCAACCCACTGTATGGCTCTCTCTGCAGCAGCTGAAAGCCAGTGGGAAGGAGAGGAATAGAAGCCAGCTTTCAGCTGTCACAGAGAGCCATACAGGGGATTAGTTACAGAAAATCCCCCCCCTGGGGCTGATCACCCTCCAAGCCGACATCCGATCCACCCAGCTACCTGGGCCCCTCTGCTGGCCTGGACCCTGAACAGGAGGACAGGTGGTACCCCCTTATCCGCAGCCCTGGTTCTAGTACTTACAGTAATGCTCCTCCTGAAACACCTCCAGCACCTCTGTAGTTCAAAAGGCAGGCTCTGTGAATTCTGTGACACAGCAGTGTCTACTCACATGGAATAGTTAATATGTGCGACAGATTTCAATATGTGGGGATCTACATAATGTGTGTTTACAAACTTCAAGATCATTCAGAATAATAGGAGCAGGCTAGAAATGAAATACAATGTCATACTGATTATATGAATTTACATTTTGACCATAGATATGCTTTCAGGAATGCTTAATTGCTTCTATCTTTATAGTGCCATGACTAGTGTGATATGGGGGGATGCTTAGCCCAGAGATAGATACATTTTTCAGTGATTCCACAGCAGTCGGTTATTAGGTTTAAGGGCAAGGCAACCTGTTTTTAATAAAAGGAACAAAATTAAAGTTCATACATACATGGATTGCCCAACAACAAATGGAAAAAATACAGAGCCACCTGGCTCTTAGGCTCAATCTGCTTCAATTCCTCACTGCACAGGCCTACTTCTGGCCTCAACAGAATTATCCAGCCCCCCTGGGTTTGCTCACTCTCCTTGAGACTTCTGGACTTCCTTCAACCCCCTTGGGCTTGCTAGCTGCCTTGGCTTTCCAGCCTCCTAGACCCTCTCCTGGTCTCTCAGGCCCACGTAGCCATCCCGATCTGCCCCATCCTTCAGGGAAGAAGTCCCCCTAATCAGGAATGTAGACTGAGACAGAGCAACCAGATGTCCTGACAGGAATCTGAGTCCAAATGGCAGCAACTGCTAGTCCATCTCCACCTTCCCTGAGCTATGCCCAGATCTGCTTATAATGGCCCTAACCTCCTGTTCACTCACACAGGCTGTAGGCAATTAGCAAACCCTGGACACAGCACTGAAGACTCTGTCCCACCCAATGATCTTTGGGGCCTTTAAGCTTCCAGCCCTGATCCAGACTTACTAACTCCAGGGAAACCTTAAAACAGTTTTCTCTGCTTGCAAAACATTTGCTGAAGTTTCTCAAACTGACTGTTTGAGAGTACTGTGTACTTTTAAAAGAGGCAGGGACACTCATTATCACACCTGATTCAAAGTGTAATGTTACAAACTGAAGGTAAAAGGACTTCACTTTGAATTTTAACTTACAAAAAATGGTCTGTATTGTTGCAAAATAAGTGACATGATTTTCCAGTTGATTGTATAAATATAAACTCACAACCTTAGCTGAATGGGGTCCAATTTAAGTGTCTTGTGATCTCAAAATAATTTAATTAATTGTAAATAGGATCATCAACTCTGAATTTTTAAAACACAAGCTCCCCCAGCCCCCCTAAATATTTGAGTGGCTCCTGTTTCAATCGAGCTCTCTGCCTGATTGCAGCATCACTGCTCTTTCTCTTCTCACAGGCACAGAGACATCAGCAGGAGCCTTTGCTTAATCAAATCATATGAGGTGGGACAGGGCTGAGCAATGCTGTGTGTGTCTATGGACACAAAGACCCTGGCTTGAAAGTGAGCCTGATAGTCTGCCCCATAGCAAGGGCTTGTTATGGGGGTAGACACAGAAGAAGAGGCGTAGAGAGCATCAACGGGAAAATCCAGAAGAGAAGGTTCAGGACCTAAGATTGCAGTAGTGTATAGTAGTGTAGTGGACTGCAGTAGTGTAGTGTATAGTATAACATATTTAATATTTTAATAAAAATAAATGCCTTTACTGTTGCTTTAAATATATGGGTCTTCTGCTCTCCACCATCAGTTGTTAATATCTCAGTGTTATGTATACTTATGTACTAGAACTTCCTGTCTCTGGTGAGAAGGCTTAAAAACTTCAGATAGAGAGAGAGAGAGAGAGAGAGAGAGAGAGAGAGAGAGAGAGAGAGAGAGGAGCTGATACCAAATGTTCACATAAAGAACCTGCATTACTGCAATACTGAACTTTAATCAGGCCAGAAGCAGGGACTATTAAATAGTTGTACCTGTGTTCTGGCTATTTAACTGTAGCTGCTCCTAACTTGATCTGAATCCCAGTGACAGACAAGTCTCTGTCCTATAGTAATTATCTCACATGCACAGTACCAGATACTGTACAGTACCTAGGTCTGTGCTACTTTATGTATGTAGGGATCACCTTTCAGTATATTAGAAGGTAAGGTGTTTATTGAAATATGCAGCTCCAGGTATTTTAGTTAACCTTGTCCATTCAGGTCTGTGATTCTATAGCTAGTTTTAGCTTAGGGCTTGATATCCAGCATCTAGAGCAGCAAAAGGCATCTGACAGCCACTTCTGGTAATTAGCGGTCTGGTTGCATGTCAGATTAAAAACTGCTAGGAAGGGGCAGAGTATTTGGGCAACTCTGATTTCCAGTGCCACACCACAGTTTTTGTGCATGAGAATCTGCATTCCAGGCTGGTTGGACAACAGTTGGAGGATCTCCTTATTACCACTGAAGCTGGGTACTTCCAGGGGGAACATGCATGAAGGCAAAAGAAAATTAAAAAAAATGCTGTGCATTATTATTTTGATAGGGATTAAAGGAAAATATTACAAACACACAATTCCTTTAAATAAACAGGATTGGGGTATTCCTTAACCGTTTTGCTACCAGAGATATGTTTTGCATTTTTTGTACATATGTTTAAAAAAATAATTTTATGCCTGAAGATTACATAAAATCTCAAATATTTTCTGCAAGGAGACATAGTTACATAGTTAATCTGGCTGAAAAAAGACAGAAGTCCATCCAGTTCAACCATTAAAAAAAGTTATAAAAAAAGATATAAAAGTTATATAAAAGTTACTGATAAATGTTAGTAACCAGTTATATTCTGTATATCTAAGAACGAATACAGGCCTTTTTTAAAGCAATCCACTGAGCTGGCCTTGAACAAACTCTTTAGGGAGTCTATTCCACATTTTCACAGCTCTCACTGTGAAGAAACCTTTGGAGATTAAATTTATTTTCCTCCAGACCTAAAGAATGCCCCCTTGTCCTCTTTGATTACCTCAAGGTGAATACTTCTACACCAAGTTCACTATATGAACCACTATTCCAAAGAGAATAAATTCAATTAATCTAATCTTTCCTCATACCTGAGTGTCAGGGCAGGAGCTGAGGAACGGACAGGCAGGCCTAACAATGTAACACACTGGCTGACGACAACCACCACCCACAGACCGAAGTCCCTCAGGGCACGGAGTCTAAGTCCCAGGCTGCCCTTCACCAGGGCCCCTGATGGTGGGGATGGACTTGACGCAGCCAGGAACCAGGTCGCGGCCCCCGAGACACCTCAGCTGCGGTAATGGCCGCCACCAATGGCGTGTAGCTGGTGGAAGAGACAAAAGAGTAGTCAGACAAGCCGGGGTCAACAACAACAGGACAAAACAGTACAGGACAGCAGACGAGAATCACAGGTCACGAGCCGGGTTCAGCAACAGAGGGTCAGATCAAAGGAGAATACAAAGAATAGTCAAGTCACAAGCCGAATCAGATACCAGGAGCGTCACGAGAGTCAGAACAGAGTAATAGCAACACAAAGACACAAGTGCAAAGAGCATGTGCGGGCCACAGGCTTATATGTCATCAGCCACGCCCCTCTGGGGGATGGACCTCAGAGACCTGAAGGCATAAAAGGATTCCCACCATGCACAGCAGAATCCAAGATGGACGCCAGCACATGGAGTAACATAACCTCAGGGAAAAGGTAGGACCTTGACACTGAGCTCCTCCATGCCTGTTCTCAGTTCGGTTGCCTTTCTCTGTACTTTCTCCAGTTCCTTAATGTTCTTTTTGTTAACTGTTGCCCAAAATTGAACTACATATTCCAGATGAGGTAGTACTAATTATTTGTACAGGGGTAAAATGATCTCTCTCTCTGGAGTCTATACCTCTTTTAATGCGAGAGAGGATTTTGCTCACTTTAGAAACCACAGCTTGGCATTGCATGCCATTATTAAGCTTGTGATCTACCAGAACTTCCAGATCCTTCTCCACTCTTGTTTCCCCCAGTTGTACTCCTTCTAGTATGTATGATGCATGCATATTCTTAACCCCCAAGTACATAACCTTACACTTTTCAACATTAAATCTCATTTGACACATAGTTGCCCAATTAAACAGTGCTTTGAGGTCGGCTTGTAAGTTGGAGACAACCTGTAAGGATGTTATTCCACTGCACAGCTTGGTGTCATCTGCAAAGACTAAAATGGGATTTTTAAACCTAGACCCTATATTGTTTATAAATATATTAAAAAGTAAGGGTCCCAACAATGAACCTTGGAGTATACCACTAAGAGCCCTAGACCATTCAGAATATGAATCATTAACCACTTCTCTCTGAATATGATCTTTTAGCCAGTTTTCTATCTATTTACATATGGATTTTTCCAAGCCTGTAGACTTTACCTTACACATTAGCCGTGTGTGGGGAACTGTGTCAAATGTTTTGCAAAATCCACGTCCACCGCCACTCTCTGTCCAAGGTTTTGCTCACCTCCTCATAAAAAGAAATCAGATTAGTTTGACAACTTCTGTCTTTCATGAATCCATGCTGTCTGTTGCTTAAAATATTTTTTCCAGCAATAACTCATCTATGTGGTCTTTTATTAAACTCTCCAGTATTTTCCCAACTATAGAAGTTAAACTAACAGGTCTATAACTATTTGGTAAATATTTTGACACCTTTTTAAATATAGGCACCACATTGGCCTTACACCAGTCCTGTGGTCCTATGCCAGTCATTAAAGAGTCCCTAAAAATTATAAACAATGTCTTTGAAATGACAGAGCTCAATTCTTTAAGGACCCGTGGGTGTATGCCATCTGGTCCAGGTGCTTTATTCACCTTTATTCTGTCTAAATATTTCTGGATCATATCAATTGTTAACCAATGTGGATAATCTCGAGCTGAGTCAATATCATGCCCATTATGTTCAAGAGCTCCCCCATGCTTCTTTGTATACACAGAGCTAAAGAAGGTATTTAATAAATTTGCTTTCTCTTTGTCCCCAGTCACCCACTCTAGATTATTTTGTAAATGGCCTCCATGCTCAGACCTAGACACCATAGAGAATAAAATATTGGTAGTTTCCATTTTGATTTGACATGATATTAGTGCAACTGTTTTGGTGTCAGGAGCCGAATGACGGTAGCCTCTAGCGACCCACAGGGCAGAGTCCCCCAGGGCACGGAGTCTAAGCCTCAGTCTGCTGGTTCACCAGAGCCCCTGATGGTGGGGATGGACTTGAAACAGCCTGAGACCAGGTCGCGACCCCTGAGTAACACCAGCCATGGTAAAGGCAGCCGCCGATGGCGTAAAGTGGGTAAGAGCCATATGTGAAGAGGTATAACGTGGTCAGACAGGCCGGGTTGGTAACAGCGGAGCAGACAGTACAGAGCAGCAGGCAAAGAATAATTAGGTCACAGGCCAGGTTCAGCAACAGGAGGTCAGGCAATAGGATCAAGCAGAGAATGGTCAGGACGAGCCAAGGGTCAGAGCAGGAGAGGACAACAGTATCAGGATCAGGGTCGGCAACAAGGCAGTCAGAAGTACAGAGCAATCAGGAACACAGGAACAAGACCATAAGGCGATTTGGACTCTCATTGGTGCCAGGGACGCGTCCACGATCACGAGTGCACATGCGCGGCTGCCGCCTCGATCGCCTAAGTCCCAGTGCTCCCTGGCTAGTGCGCATCAGCGATCTGCGCATGTGCGTACCCGCGAGCAGCCGGGATCCCTGACATTTGGAAACTCAATATTTCAATAAAAAATACTCTAAAGTTAATTTTACAGCACACAAACACAACACATTACCCAGTAAAATATAAAAGCTAAAGTTACACTGAATAAAGAGAGCGTACCAATGAAATGGTGCCAAACTATGCCACACTATATTTTTCCAAGACAACACTTTAGAAGCCCTTGTAGATCATCAGGTTAGAGTTATCCATAAATAATGGCCCTAGAATTATTGCTCTTGCTCCAGCATTTTCCTTTAATCCCTATCATGTGCAGTGATAATGTAGCATGTGTAGTGCAATTGATATTTTCATACATAGGCACCCTGGATGTGTGCATTTACATTCATACATGTGTGCATCAGGGTGTGGGGGGGACACAATTTTTTTTTGGGGGGGGGGCAGATTTTAAGTGCTCGTGTTAACTTCCATTTTGTACACTTTTCTACAAAACTTTTTTTCAACAATATGATGCATTTTTTGGTGACAGATTCTCTTTAATGAGACGTCAGGGGTTTAAAAGACCCCTGATGTCTCACCTGTCCATAAATTAAGCTGATGGAATTCAGATCATGTTTCATTAGCCTTTTCCCAGCCATACTTGCTGGGAAAAGTGACATGGGGAACTAGAAGTGATATTTTGCATGTTGCATCTGGGTCAGCAATAGGAAGAGGACAGCAAATGGATGTTTTCTGGTCTCCCTCACCTCAACTTTTCAGCACTCACCAGGCTGGCTGCAGCCCCTTCCCACCCCCCATCCATTACCAAAGTAGTTTCTATATTGGTAGCAGTAAAAAGGATACATTTGCCAGTTAATTGGTACATGTATGGAATGTACATTTCACATTTAGAGAGAAAAAAAGTACCATTTGTGACTAAAATTCCCATATGACTTCCTTCTTTTAAAAAGTAATTTTCAAGGTAAGTGATTGTCAACTAATAGCCATGGGCAGTCCTGGACTGGGACATAAAAATAGGCCCAGGAATACTGTGGAAGACTGTGCAGCCCCTTTTTTTTAAAAACCAAATTACAAATAATGACAACTACTGGTTTCTCAATGTATTTTAGTTATATTTAGTCTGCTTCAGAAATTTATGACTGGACAATGAAAGACCAGCAACAGCCTGGACAGGTCTCTCCTACTATCAGCTTGTTCCCTTCCAGTTCAAGCCAATTCCTCTCCTACATGCAAAAAACATTTTTTTTTTTGCTAGACAATTATTTACAACCTCCAAACATTATATATTTGTTTTTAGAAGAGGTCCCCAGAGAAAAAAAATGCTGAATGTTGCATATTTTTATGTCACATGATATTTGTGCAGCAGTTTTTCAAACACAAATTTTTGGAATAAAATACACTTAAATTAATTTTAATGTATAAAAACACAATATATTACCCAATTGTTTTGGTAAAATATGAAAGATTATGTTACGCCGAGTAAATAGATACCAAACATGTCATGCTTTAAAATTGTGTCTGCCCGTGGAAAGGTGCCAAATTACTGTATCTAACATCTCCATAGGCAATATTTTAAAAGCTTTTACAAGTTACCAGGTTAGAGTTACACAGAAGGTCTGCTGCTAGACTTTTTGCTCTCACTCTGATGTTCATGGCGATACCTCACATGTGTGGTGCGATCGCTTCTTACATATGTGTGAGGAACTTACGTGCGTGTTTGCATTTGCGCATGAGCACGGGGGAACGGGGGTGCTTTACATTGGTTTTTTGCTATTTTATTATTTCTTTATTTAATTTTTTTAACACTGTACCTTTAAGTTTTTTTGATCAACTTTATTTTTATTACAAGGAATGAACAATATCCCTTGTAATAGCATGGGCCGTGACAGGTGCTATTTATGGAGAGATCTGGGGTCTATTAGATCCAAAATCTCTCCTATGGCCTCAAGTGCATGTGATCAGACACAGATCAGTCTGATCTGTTGCTTCACTGGCCTTCCACCACCTGTAAAAGTAATCCAGTGGCTTGTTAGCCACCTGGATTACTTTTATCTTGTGCAAAATCACTGGGGCTAAAGAATGTTATCTCAATCATTGCTGCAGCTGCAGTGATGACTGAGATATCACCCTTCCTGTCTGAAGACATTCATAAATGTACAGTGAACGGGAAGTGGTTAAATCACCTTGTTGGGTCAGAACTGTCTATCTCTTACAATGTGAGTGATACTGAACAGAGGATAATAGAAGATAACGTGTCCGATCTCTGACAGCTCAACTTTACCTTCTGTTATCCTCTGTTCAGTATCATTCATTTTGTGGGAAAGAGAGAGGGAGAGAGAGAGGCAGTGACCAAAGAATATTGTCACAGTTAAATAACTTGACAAATAATGCAGCACTTATCTGGGGTCTGTGGGATCCATAGGGTCTGCGGCTGGAGTGACACCTATTCCGACATGCAAAGATGGGTTCTCTTCTCCTGCACCTCCTTTTCATGGTCAGCTGACCTGTAGTCTCTGCCCCCCTTTCCCTGATAGCAATTCATTGAATTGAATGGACGGACAGCTGGCCTCCGAGAGGCAGATTGAGCAGAGTGGGTTCAAAGAGCAGCCTAGCTGCCACACTCGCCTTGGTCATGTGGCCCCAGCCCACTGGGCAGTTGCCTGGTGTGACTGATGGCTAGTCTTGGCCTGGTCATGGTTCAGTAGGGGAGCTGCATGCATGCTGCTCCTCCTTTTCCAAGCCAGATAGAATGCACGGTTGGATTTTGTTTTCATGGATTCCCCCTTAAAATTTTTACCAGACCCTATCTAGGATAAACGTTTGTTACAGAATTTGAGGAGACCTTGTGTAATGTTTTTGTACAGCATCATTGGTAGTTATGGTGCACCATATCAACCAATGTCTTTGTACCTGTTGGAATCTTAGCAATAAGTGGTGCCATTGTTTGCTAGGGTGCAGATGGATGGCCTGCACAGTGTCCTTAAGTTTATAGAATGCAACTGGCTTCCAGTTTTCTAGCAACCAAAGATGCATGTGGCCTGCACAGCTTGAAGTTGTCATTTAGTGGTGGTAGTAATGTCACTACTAAATGAAAGACATTCAGCTGTAATTAAAGCCAGACATATGTATGGACAAATCAGGCTATTTAGTTTGCCCATTCATAGACCTGCAAAGAGGTAAAGTTTGCTACGAACCTTGAATTCCAGCCAACTAAAACCTCTAGTGGCAACAAGACAACTTGAAATACTGCTATAAATGCAGTGTTATCTTGCTTCTGTAAACCACTAATCCAACCATTCTCCCTTCAATGGAGATTAACAAAGAAATGTTGGAAAAAGTGTATCCACCCAAGGAAAGGTAGCGTTAAAAGGTTAACGGGTAAAAATAAATGGTAAAAGGACTGAAAAAAGCAAACCAATGAACTGATAGGCCACAATATATTACTTTTTTTGTTTACATACATTATATGCTGTTTTGGACTACAACTGGACATTTTTGGGTAAACCCAGCAGCAAAATGGAGCAGAATAAAGGGTGTTTCAGAAATTCAAGACACTCTTTGAAGCTCTAGCAACACATCAGCAACATGTGTTTGTTTGATCGACTGTTGACTTTGCAGTTCAATTGAGACAATTAGCGCAAACCATGGAAAATTCTGCATAGAGGAATATGTGTTAGATCAAAATTTTACAGAAATTTCATGGCATCAGAAAAGTTAAAGACTTTAGGGCATTACAAAGAAGTTATTATTTGTAAGTGCCCAAACTGCCCTGTTTTCAATTATGAACATTTTAAATTTAATTTTTTAAATTTTCTTTAACTATTTTGACTGCTCATACTACACAATGCAGAAGTACACAAGCATCCCTATTCGATATTTACTAATGATCTGGTATAAACTTTGAACATCTTAATCAAAATGTCTGCACAACAACCTTAGGGTGTCATTGAAAAATTAACTTTTTTTGTATTGCCAGTATAATATTTCCTTTTTTATTGTATTCTTCAGCAGAAACATAAACCTGCCACCTCATTGTAGACAAAGTTATTTGACTTATCTTTTAAAAGAAATTAAATTAAATATTTATTCAAGGACTGTTTTTCAGGTTCAAACTGTAGAAATATCCTTAAGGCAAAATGTGTTTAAGTTGCAACAGAAGTTATTTCATCTTTAGAGCTAAAAAATAAAGCCTATTCACAACCATAGAAGAAACCATAAATATTCAAAACAGGTAGTTATATTCCTCTGGCACTGACGAGGATAGTTTATTTAGAAGAAGACACTTTGATGGTCTATTGTGTAGTGTGTAATATTAATCTGTTAGCATTTGTTATGACTAAAGATGCAGTATTGTAGAGAAATGTTTAACACCTGTGTATACTGCAGGCATAGAAATGATTATGACCTTGCAATCAGGTTTAATGGTCAAGAGACACTAAGGCTTCTGTAAAGTGTAAATCAATGTCACTGAAAATTCCATTAATCAAAATGAAATAATTAAACATTGTATAATTGCTTTCCTTTAAATAGTAATTAAACAGTAATGTAAATTAGATATGCATTAAAAAAGGACTGAAAATTGTGCACAGCTGTTTTGACCACACACATACTTTCCTAATAAAGCAAATAGAATTGTGCAAAATGCAGCAAACATCGTCATCAATAAAGACTCATCTTTTACTTGTCTGATCAATAAGCTTTAATTTGATTGACTGCTACAGGTTCCTGAACTTTTCAGGGTATTGTTCTTTGCACTATTGTAGGCAACTATTTACTAAATGGGGGTGTTACCACCAGAAATAAAATATAAAAGTACCCCTACAATTGGTATATTTACACACCTGTTGCCTAGTGTAAATGTGGACCTGTACCCTCACCCTCCTTGATTTCCTATACCCTTTACTGAGAAATTCTGCCCAGATCTGACCTACCTAATGGGTACAATGATCCCTTTCAAGCTTACTGCAGAACACACTGGGATTCCATACCCTCCTTAGTAGGCCCTCACAATAAATATTATGGTTGGTGCTGGTGTTGGTCAGTTATCTCACTATAGAGCTGTGCAGCAACACTACTGTGGACTAAATCAAGTATGCCTCACAAAGAGTTTTCTGTTCAGATAAACAAAACACACCTGTGGAAGCCACTGCAATCTGGGCCATACCCCTGTAACTATTCTGTACAGCTCTGCATTGATAGATGTGGCCAGCTCCTCCTTTTTCTGGTTAATAAAAGTGTTATTTTAGGGGGTCAAACCACTGAGCAGCAGGGGCCCAGTTACATTTCTTATGCTAGTGACCAGTATAATTTCAGTAAGAATCAGTTTCGATCAGCCTCTCCTTGTCAGTAATTATTCTGTTCAATTTTATTTTAAATTAAGCTAATACAGTCAGGATGCCTCTGATGGTGAACATTTGGCAAAATACAACATTCAAAGATAAATATGCATTATAGATAATTATTATTCCATGTTCCCTTTTAATTTTTGGGTGCATTGTTTGAGATACAGAGTAATGCCTCTTTTAGTGTAGGAGGCTGTTTGGTTTTTCTAGGAAGCTACATAAATAATACTGTCACAGCCATCTTTATTGCATTACTACACCAGCCTAAGGATGCTCCCATTGAGATTGACCGAATATAGGGCTGGCGGTTCTAGACACTCAGATTCTGCCTTCGCTCATGATGTCTTATGCCAAATCCACTTCTTTAAGATCAAGGAGGACATCATGAAATCTGCTAGCACTCAAGATACCATCCTCTTCAATACTACTCTGGTCATGCTGCTGCCTGATCTCTCTCGCTTGACCCTCTCTATAAGGCATGCATTGAAACCGCTCACTTAAGTCCTCCTGGACCACCACTTAAAATATACTTGGGGATTACCCTTCCAACTCAGGGTGAGCCACGAAGCTAAATCTGTCACTTTCTGAACCCTCAGAGATCTCCCCAATGTATTGAGTACTTTTGAATTGCCCCAGATTGCCTTACCAGACTGGCCATTTACCCCTGCTACTCCCGGACTTCCCTTTGCTTCCCTATGGCAATGTCAAACCAAGAAGAAGAGACCCCGCTCTGCCTCCCAGAAGGCCCCAGATGATCATGCCACCTGAAGGACCCCTTGTGTCTTCTTGTCTTATATAGACCCTGGGATTCATCCTTGATCCTTCAGCACACTGCCAGTTGTTTCCTGCTCTTCATGACAGTTGTCTTTTGCCCTCCCCAGTTATAGGGCTTGATGCAAAGCTTACCTTGCCGAGACCAGAACATTACTGCCTCATTCCTTCTTCCTATTATCCCATGGAGATTATATCCCCCTATGGTTCTCCAGTGTCCACCTTACCACTGTTTCATTGTAGTCCAGTTTAGATCCATGTTATTGTTGTTATTTATTTATCCCTCTCCTACCCCTCTCCCATTCCTGTCCCACCCCATTCCCCCCTTCCAACCCCCCTTTTTGTCTATTCCCTCCCCCCACCCTTTCAAACAACCCCCACCATCTCCTATTCCCACTCTCCCCTTTCACCCCCTGCCCTCCTCTCCCCCCTTACCCCCTTCCAATCTCCACCCTTCTCTTCTCCCCTTGCCCCATCCTCTCACATCCACTCCTCCCCTCCCTCCACCCTCTACCAACCCTTCCCCCCTGAAAGAACCTCTCGACTTCCGCTTAATATGAGGCTTATCTCTATATGTGTTTTTTTTTTTTTTTTAATGTAGCCTAAGACGGGAGAACCTTCTTGTGCCTTCCGCGACCTCCCTCTAGGCTAATAGCATGGCACTGACTTATGGTTAATTTAATGTTGTTGTGGCTTTTCCATATAAATCTACTTGTTATTTCAAGGGTTGACAACTTCCCCGATTCTATTTTCTGCTGGACAGGGACTCACCCCCCTGTTTAATATACTTGTCCCAACATTGCATCTTCTCAATTTTCTTTTCCATTCTTAGCTTACTTTCCCTCTCTCCCCTTTTCTCTTTCTCTTATTATTATTTTTTTGCGTGTATCAGTGGGTTCCCTGGACTCAGGTTCTGTCTTCGACTTTTTTTGATATATGGAGGATAACACGTTCCTTGTCTCCCCTCAACTGCCAAGGATTCAATAACCCCCGAGAAGAGAAACCAAGTTTTATACCATAAAAATAAAAAACAAAATTTTCCCTTTACAGGAGACTCATTTTCATTCCAAGAAAGATCAGCTTTAAAAAATAAATGTTTTCCTACATGGTATCATAGTAGTAATCCACATGCTCGATCTAAGGGGGTTTCTATTGCATTTCACCACTTCTTTACACCGGAAGTGCTGGATACCTTGACACTGGGAGGCCTCCCAGTGACTCCCAACGTGCCTTGGACCTCAGAAGGGGATTTCATTTGATCTCCTCATGTAAGAAAATCTTTGACATCGCTTGTATCTACAGGCCCCTCACAGAATTTGAAAAGCTGTGCTCTCTTTCCAAGACTCCAAGACATGCACTTTCCACAATATATAAATTGTCCCAATCCATCTTCCATGACACATTGCCAGCATACACCAAGTCCTGGTCCACTGAGCTAGGATATGAGATCTCCACTGCACAATGGCATACAGTGTTTTTGTTTACACATAAATCTTCTACATCCTGTTATGCACAGGAAAAAAATTTTCAAAATTATATCTCATTGGTATAGGGACCCTGTCACGCTCCATAGAGCTTTTCCTACTACTTCTAGTGTGTGCTGGCACTGCGAGCAGGAGCGGGGCAACTATATACACATATGGTGGGAGTGCTCTAAAATACATCATTTTTGGCAATGTATGATGATTTCCTAAGGCCTTCCCCTGAAATAGCTTTACTCTCTATTTTACCTGGTTTGGTAGCGTCTCAAATAAAGAACCTTTAACTTTTTTTCCTTTTGGCTGCCAGACTAACCACCCCCTGCTTCTGGAAATCATGTTTCCCCCCCTCTTACCCACTGGATGGCTACACTAAATGACATAATGCACATAAAGGAAACCATTGCCATGGATATGGATCATTTTTCCAAATTCATATCACTCTGGTATATCTGGATGCACTTTTCATCATCAGATGTTTTTAAATATGTTTCTCTTCCAGGGTTGTTAAATCCTGCTTCTACTGCCCAGCAGTTGAATGACCATACATCATGGAGTTATTATCAATTCCCCCATCTTCCCATGAGATGAGTTCCCCTCTTGCAGGGGTCATGTCTCTCCTCACATCTCTATTATTCCTGGGCTGGGTTCACTCCAAATTCCACGCCTCTTTTCCTTCTTCTTTTTCTTCCCTATTTTCTCTCCTGTTTCCTTTTATTCTTGTAGCACTGCCCCTTGGGACAAGCTGGAATATATTATGGGTCCTGCGCTCAATAGATCCAACCCTAAGCAAACCCAATCCCTCTGGCACAACTGGTAATGAATAGCAAATACCGCGCAAAGAAATTTGCTGACACAGGGTTAAATGAAACAAGAACAATTTTATGGAGAATGAAATGCAGTGTAGAGGGGTGGGGTTCCCCTTTCAACTTCAAAACTTACTTTTCTTCTTTTATGCAATGCAGTAAATTTGGTCTGCCACTAGAGGGCTTCACAGCCAAGAGTCTCCGGATGGCAGAGTTGCACTTTAAGCAGAATACAACTGATATCAAACAAATAAACTTACTTATACTCTATCAATGAAATGTATTACCCACACCGGTGTATGATTCTGCTTCTGAGGGGCGATAGCCAAAAATCACCTCAGAGTCAGAACAGAATGCAATAAAGAGGTACCTCTAATAAGGTTACTAAGCCAGATTCCCCCACTCTAGTCCTTGTAATGGTGGAGCTCTAGTTGGTGCACGTTTAGTCCATACAATGAAGTAAATAGCAGCTGAAGGCTTCTTTGGAGTTTCAGCTGGTGTGGGTTACATCCGATTTCACTAGGTTTCTGGGCTGAGAGGGTCCAACCTCAGTGTCTAAACGCAACACAAAGCACCCCAAGACCAGGGGCAGTCGCAGGATGCAATCTCCCAGTATGTGTCAGTCCCCGGGGCAGACAGTCTCAATTACACAGGTGGTGAGGGGCAAAGCAGGCAGGGGGATCTGTGGCTTGCACAGGGCCCCGGATGGGTGAGATCCCAGCAGTGGGGTGCGGATGTCCCAGTCTATATGCAAAGTGTAAATGGTGTGTCTTACTCTCTCCAGTGGGACAGCTCACCAGACTCTGAACACACAACAGGGTCCTTCTATCCGCGCTGAGTGCTGTAGTGCCTCCTCCTCTGCTTGGACGGGCTCCACATGTCCCTGTCTTTTCTCCAGCCTCGTGTCTCTCTGTTTTCCCCTTCACTTCCTGCTTCCTCCCCTTCCCAGTGTTCTTTGCTGTGTAGTGGATGAGTCATGAACTTGGCAGCATGCCCAGGTTTTACAAATAGGGGAGAGAGAGGAAGGACTGACTGCTGAACATGTGATTCCTTCTGAATCCTCTTGTACAAGGAGCCTGCTACATTCTCTTTTCCTTTCTGCAGGACATGATTATGCTTTAATGAATGTGGTAAATGTTGGGGTTCTGCACCTGGCGCTTACCCCATGTAGTTGCCACAAATGGAATGACCATTGCGACACTCCTATTGTCTACAAGTGTCTACACTTGTACTGGTCAGACCCAGATTTTGTTGTACAGCCACATAATTTGTCCTTATAGGATTATGTTGTACATTCCTTTTCTGTTTTTGATATTACTGTACCAATTATTGCTCTTACTTGTAATGTTTTGATACTTGAAAACACAATATCAGTTGCAGAATACAACTGATATCAAACAAATAAACTTACTTATACTCTATCAATGAAATGTATTACCCACACCGGTGTATGATTCTGCTTCTGAGGGGCGTTAGCCAAAAATCACCTCAGAGTCAGAACAGAATGCAATAAAGAGGTACCTCTAATAAGGCTACTAAGCCAGATTCCCCCAGTCTAGTCCTTGTAACGGTGGAGCTCTAGTTGGTGCACGTTTAGTCCATACAATGAAGTAAATAGCAGCTGAAGGCTTCTTTGGAGTTTCAGCTGGTGTGGGTTACATCCGATTTCACTAGGTTTCTGGGCTGAGAGGGTCCAACCTCAGTGTCTAAACGCAACACAAAGCACCCCAAGACCAGGGGCAGTCGCAGGATGCAATCTCCCAGTATGTGTCAGTCCCCGGGGCAGACAGTCTCAATTACACAGGTGGTGAGGGGCAAAGCAGGCAGGGGGATCTGTGGTTTGCACAGGGCCCCGGATGGGTGAGATCCCATGAGTGGGGTGCGGATGTCCCAGTCTATATGCAAAGTGTAAATGGTGTGTCTTACTCTCTCCAGTGGGACAGCTCACCAGACTCGGAACACACAACAGGGTCCCTCTATCCGCGCTGAGTGCTGTAGTGCCTCCTCCTCTGCTTGGATGGGCTCCACATGTCCCTGTCTTTTCTCCAGCCTCGTGTCTCTCTGTTCTCCCCTTCACTTCCTGCTTCCTCCCCTTCCCAGCGTTCTTTGCTGTGTAGTGGATGAGTCATGAACTTGGCAGCATGCCCAGGTTTTACAAATAGGGGAGAGAGAGGAAGGACTGACTGCTGAACATGTGATTCCTTCTGAATCCTCTTGTACAAGGAGCCTGCTACATTCTCTTTTCCTTTCTGCAGGACATGATTATGCTTTAATGAATGTGGTAAATGTTGGGGTTCTGCACCTGGCGCTTACCCCATGTAGTTGCCACAAATGGAATGACCATTGCGTCACTCCTATTGTCTACAAGTGTCTACACTTGTACTGGTCAGACCCAGATTTTGTTGTACAGCCACATAATTTGTCCTTATAGGATTATGTTGTACATTCCTTTTCTGTTTTTGATATTACTGTACCAATTATTGCTCTTACTTGTAATGTTTTGATACTTGAAAACACAATAAAAAATATATATGACTTTAATAGATTGCAAAGATTCACCATGATTGCCAAATACATATTTAATGCATTATATAGAATATATAGAACAATACTTTAATTGATCAAGCTGCAAAATATATGGGGATGATGTTCTAAAGACAACTAGGCTGCACACGGGGGCAAGGGAATTTTCATTTTTGAAGTGAATTTTCACAAAATTAGTGAATGTGATGAAAACACACTTAGAAAAGGATTCCCTATTACATTTAAAGAAAAGAAAAAAAAACATATTTATAGTAAAAAACAAAGTCTTGCACATGATTGGATAATGGACATCTGTAGTGTTCCCTGATTCACTAAGTTTTGAGGAAAATGTCTTTGTAAGGTTCCTTTGCAAAGTGAACAGCCTTTTTTCTTTATTATAGTAACCTCAATGTTACTTGTTATTGCCCCTAGGGAAGACTTACACAGCCCTATGCTTTTCTGGGTGTTGGAATTTCAGAAGAATAGCACATACAGATCATCCATCTATGGACACCCTAAGGCTTTTGTGTATGCTGCTGAGTCTTGGAACCATAACATTTATTATTCCAGGCATCAACAGTTGTATAACATTCCTGAAAAGTAATATGGCAGCTACTATTTCTTATCTCAATTGAAAATGCTATAGTCCAAGCTTTTATGATGAGCCTTTGTCTTCACTTCACTACATCACTGAACTGTAACAATCATGCAAATCAGGAAAAATGTAGTTAGGACAGAATTGATATAATTTTTAGGCAAGCCATAGATTATACACTTTACATGGCCAGTGTTGATGGGGAAATCCTTCCCAAAGTGCTATTGTTTTCTGCTGGTGGGGAGCCTTCTCGGTCCGCAGAAAGCAATGATCAGTGCTGGCTGCTTTTGCCTTCAGCAGTGGTTGTATGTAAAAAAATCAGACAGGCTGGTTGTACTGAAGTCAATCGAAGGATTAACTTCAGTAGAATCAGCCTGCCCATAGACGGGTCAAATTCTGGCCAATCCCTGCTAAACCAGCCAAGATTCTATCCATCTATGACCCGCTTTACATGTTACATGGCAACCAGGAAGGGATGAGTCCACAATGGCTGCCTCCAAGTTTCTTTCATGACAGGTGTACTTTGATATATATTTCTTTTGTTTACAGTATTATGACTGTTATCTCGGGAAATTTACAAAAATGTGTTAAAATTGTATTTTAGAGCAATTAAGTTCATTCCCTGTACTATAGCATTGCAGTAACAAATCTTTTACAACATATTTAAATAATTTGCTTCTCATACACATAAGCTGTTTTTGTGTGCAAGCATCCGAGAGGTTGAAAGTCTGTAGGTCCAGTTTCACGTCTTGCTTGATTTACCAAGAACAGTTTGATGAATAACACCTAGTACTAAGTTTTTTGCCTGAATGCAACAGTGAATTCTCTTTGGATTTTGATAAATAGAGCCTTCTTACAGAAGCTAATATGCAGACATAAAGTTTATTTTGTTAGGAAATATACTGTATTTTTTGTCCCAAATTGCCACAATGGTATCTATAAAAGCCAATTTAACAAACTAATGTATATTAACATGTATAATATTGTGAAAATGCATGTACTGTATATACATGATAATTATCTCAATTTTAAGTGTTTCTACATTGTGGTACAATTCTGACATGATTTTATTTTTCTAAAGTCACATTTTAAATAAACAGTATAGTTAACTATATTGTTTTATTAATATTTTGGCTTGCATACTTTTGTTGGATTTGGACAACTGCTGAATGTGGTATATACAACATATACTGTATCTATATGCTATACAGCAAGTTTGCAAGAGATTACATCAACATAATGTATATATAACTGTGTATACAAAAATAAGATAAAATGTTCCCTTTTTTAAACCTTTCATTTTTATCTTTTAAACTGTTTGGCCATTCAACAACTGCTACCACCTTATTTTTGCTCTATTTACCTTTAAAGTCTGGTACTATAATGTCAACTGTGTGCGCAATGTTTGATTAGGGCATGTGCGAGAATTTATGCAGTGTTATCCCTGTCGTGGTAAGATGATTGTGCACACCTGAATTATTAAACATAGTTTAAACAATATTATCTAGTACCTTTTTCTTTTGGTTTTGTACCATGAAGTATAGTGAAAGAGGTGCATGACCTCCTTGGGTTGTTCATCCAATATATTGTTGAGCAAATATTTGGTCCAGAAGAATTAGGAATTAAGTTATTTCATATAATTCTCTCACATTTACTATAGAAGTTGTTCAAATGGAAAGGTAAATAACAGAAACAATGATTTGCAGCATGATTAAAGCAGAAGTAAAGCAATAAATCAAATATATAGCTTAAATGTGCATATATTCAATGTTTAATTTGCCAAAGGTTTAGTATTTGCAAACAGTCTTCTGGTTTGCATCTATTCTTCACACTGCACAGCCAGACACATTTAATGTATATTCAGTAGCAGATAAACTAATTCCATCTTTTTGTTCATCAAAGGTTAGTTCCATGTCATCTTTCCACCTCTAGTCTTCTCATTGAACAGTGAGTCAGCATTTTTACTAGTGAAGAGTCAAACTGCCCCGAGTTCGGTTTGAGAAGGGCTCAGTGAACTTCAAAGACGTTTGGATGCTGAACCCAAACACCAATGAAATCAGTTGGAGTTAAATATGTCAAATTAAAATGCCCATTTTCTGGGCTAATAGGCAAGGAGATGTAAAAAAAATAGAATGGGTTGTGGGCACTGCCCTGGGAAACATGTACAAAAAAAATGTTTAAATCTATTCAGGAGCAATGATTTATTTTTAAATGCTAAAAGTGAAACATTAAAAAATTTCCAAATTCATTTAAATAATATGCCTGGAGGATGCCCAGCCTGTAAGAGGGTGCATCTCTGAAAGCAGCAGCCTGACATTTACAAAGGAAAAATGTTTTAAAGTTGCTGGCAAATGACTTTCACAGCTGTCATTGAAAGCTTCTTTGTTAAAAAAAAATCTTGGGGACCTTTGGAGGGGGTTTGTGTGTATGTTATGTTTTTAAGAAGTTGGCCATAAATGCATTTGCTGGGAATTTAAATGGTGTAATTTTTGCTGTAGCACATCCTACAGCAAGAAAGTAAAAAACAATTATAGTATTAGTTCATCCATAAGCATCACCTCTGTCCAGTAAGCAAAATGTTGGCCAAGGAAGAAATAATGGTAAATTAAGAAGTAGAACAGTGATCACACTGAGTAACCAAAGTTTGTGTAATACAAAAATCACTGGAAAAAAATGTACAAATCCTTTTGCGGGCAAAACAGTAAATATTGATGCATGTCACCCATGTTTTAAGCTCATAGACTTTTCTTTTTTTTCCATAATACATTTTTATTTGGTTTTACAAGTATAGTTACAAAAACAAAAAAAAAACAAAAATAGGACAGTGAAAAGCTACACAATATCAGAGTATAGGTGTTGTGGAAAGGTTTAACAAAGAGAAGAAATATTGAATAATTCCTAATAGCTCCATGAAATAATAATTTTAGAGTATCCAAAAAAAGGTTAAGCATAATAATATCTTAGGTTACCGTTCTGAACCAGTCAGACCAGGGTTTCCAAGTTTTGTCAAATTTAGTAATTCTATTGTTTAGGTAAGCTAAAGATTTCTCATAGATGAAGTGGGTCTGGACTAGCTCAATGACTTTAGAGAAGGGGCTAAGTCTTTTTTCCAGTGTCTTGTAATGGTAAGTCTTGATGCTAGAAGAATATGCAGTATGTCACTAAGATTCAATAATGGATTGGATATGTATCTATATTTATATTCAAAATGACTAGGGTAGGATCTGGTAGCTTTAATATCCCAGTAATTTCAGATATCATGTGGAAGACGTTATACCAATAGCTTCTAATATTTTTACATGTCCATAATATATGTAATAGAGTACCAATCTGACTGCAGTTTCTCCATCATTGAAGACTATGTTGTTCTGAGAATTTTGCCATTTGGTAAGGAGTTAGATACCATCTTGTGGAAGTTTTGTGTGTTAACTCCCAAAGGTTAACACATCTAGTAGCTGAAAACACATTCCTGAATGCACATTCTCACTGCTCATTAGAGATTTCTTATTCAATTCTGATTTACATTGTAGAAGGTTATAAAATAAGGTTATACCACCTGATTTAGGAGTAGAGGAGCTATAGAACTGTAAAGATACTTTGGGTATATATATATTGTTTTACTGGATGTTTTGACTGATGCATGTATAAGTTGATTTTTCAAAAGGGAGGAGGTTAAATTCTTTCATAAGGAATTCAAAATTGTTTACGTAGTTCTTAACACAAATATCTTGTATTGAGCGTATGCCATTATGTTTCCAATCTGAGATATCTATGCTAGGCATTACGACTTCTAAGGCTGTTGTAGGTATAGGAAGAGGACTTATTTGGAGAGGATCTATTGGCATGGCTTAAGCATATAGCTTAAGGATTTTCAGGTTTCAACTGAGGCTCGTATAGTTGGTTTTGTTTTACTAATGGGAATCCTTTGCCACAGGCTCGCTAGTAGTATGGTATGCGAATTCGCTCCATTTGAAATTGGTCTGCTTGGATCTGGGTTCTGCAGAATATTACTCCCTGAAGACACATCCATGAATGGTCTATTACTCTACTAATACCACCGCTCCCAGAGCAATATATGCTTTAGTTTTTTTATAGCTCTGGTGAGTTTATTTAGTATTTTTGGTGGTGGATTGTCACTTTTATATTTTTTTGTGCATGTTTTTGGATCTGTATTACACATCTCAAATTTTGGACTGGTTGTTTGGACTTTTTTTTATATAAAAATTCTTTTATATGTATTTATAAATATTATTTACATGGATAATATTGTATGTAAATTTTTTGATTCACAGATATATTTTAATATTTATTTACTAGCTCAAATTATATATTGTGTTATTTGTTACACTTTATTTATTTATGGTGGATTTTGCAGCTGGTATATCAATTAAGTGATCTATACACATATATATTTTTTTCTTTCTTTCCATAGGCACCATTATATTTATTTACTTAAAGTGTACCGTATTTTTCAGACTATAAGGCGCACATAAAATCCCTATATTTGTACAAAAATCGGCAATGCGCCTTATATTCCGATGCGCCTTATGTATGAACAGTGTATGTTCACACTGTGCTGAAGAATCTGTCAAAATGTTTTTGGTAAGCGATGAAGCCACTCCCCTTGCTTATTCGAGCTTATCCTGGCGACGATAAACCAATCAGAGCCAAGCAATCAACAACAAATCAACACGAAACTATTATGACGAAGCTTTTTCACTTACCGAAAACTACTTTTCCTGATATGTACTGTGCTTCCAAATCCGGTAATTAAGGACCCCAAAATGGCACCTGTTAAGAGACCTGTTAAGAGACATGCTTATGACGCAGATTTCAAACTCAAGGCCATCAGCCAAGCAGTACAACATGGGAATAGAGCAGCAGCGAAAAAATTCAACATTAATGAATCAATGGTACGGAAGTGGAGGAAACAAGAAGATGACCTGCGTAAAGTAAAGAAGACAAAGAAGAGTTTCCGAGGGAACAAGGCAAGATGGCCACAATTAGAGGACAAAAGTGAGCAGTGGATTACTGAACAGAGAACAGCAGGTAGAAGCGTCTCTACAGTCTCCATTCGACTTAAGGCAACAGCGATGGCACGAGATATGAAGATCAACGAATTTCAAGGAGGTCCTTCTTGGTGCTTCCGTTTTATGAAAAGGCGTCATCTCTCCATCCGCACAAGAACTACCACTTCGCAGCAACTGCCAAAGGATTATGAAGAAAGGAAGGCCATCTTCCGCACTTACTGCAAGGACAAGATCATCGAAAAGAAGATCCAGTCAGACCACATCACAAACATGGACGAGATCCCTCTCACCTTTGACATCCCCGCAAACCGTACTGTAGAAAAAACAGGGACGTCTACTGTATCTATACGCACCACAGGGAATGAGAAATCATCCTTCACTGTAGTTCTCAGTTGCCAGGCTAATGGCCAGAAACTAACACCCATGGTCATTTTTAAGAGGAAGACTTTGCCAAAAGAAACGTTTCCTCTTGGGATCATCGTCAAGGTCAATCCAAAAGCCTGGATGGACGAGGAGAAAATGAGCGAGTGGCTGAGAGAAGTTTACGTCAGGAGACCAGATGGCTTCTTCCACAAGTCTCCGGCCTTATTGATCTACGACTCTATGTGCGCTCATCTCACTGACACTGTCAAAAGCCAAGTGAAGAAACCAATTCGGAGCTTGCCATCATTCCTGGAGGATAGACCAAAGAACTCCAACCACTAGATATTGGTGTCAACAGGGCGTTCAAGGCTAAATTGCGAGTCGCATGGGAGCAATGGATGACAGAAGGTGAGCACACATTTACCAACACAGGCAGGCAACGCCGGGCTAGTTATGCCACTATCTGCCAATGGATCGTCGATGCCTGGGCTAAGGTATCAGTTTCAACTGTCGTCCGAGCTTTCACAAAGGCCGGAATCATCAATGAACAGCCAAGCAACAGCAATGAGACTGAATCGGATGATGACGAGAGGGATCCGGGCTTGCTTGATGCCGCTATCGCCCAACTGTTAAATTCCGACACCGAAGACGAGGAATTTGATGGATTCGTAGAATATGAATGATTGAAAAAGTGAGCATACTCTTTTGTGTAATATCTGACCTATCCGACTATTTTGTTTCGCTTTAATATTGTGTAATATTGTGGTCTGACTGGATCTATTGTGTAATATTGACAGTTATTGTTAATGATTTGAATAAAGTCTGACTTATCCGACTATTTTGTTTCGCTTTATGCGCCTTATAATCCAGTGCGTCTTATATATGAAAATAGATCCGTTCACTAATACTGCGTCTTATAATCCGGTGCGCCTTATAGTCCGAAAAATACGGTAGTTTTGTTTGATATGAAGCTTTAATTGGGAATGAAATTAATCTAAATAGATATAAAATCTGTGGCAATATG
Source organism: Staurois parvus (assembly GCF_062004578.1). Classification (NCBI taxonomy): domain Eukaryota; kingdom Metazoa; phylum Chordata; class Amphibia; order Anura; family Ranidae; genus Staurois; species Staurois parvus. Next base: position 119,117 of record NW_028318524.1, read on the forward strand.
AACACTTTAAATGTGGCCAGTCTGCCAGACCAGGATAGTTCATGTTTAGCCATTTGATTAAAGTGGGTTTGCATTTTTGGAACAAATTTAGAATAATTGAAAATTTCTAGGTCAGATATTTTGTTTGTCAACAATATTCCAAGATAAGCAATGGCTTCATTTTTCCAGATGTAGGGAAATTTGTTTTGGAGGTGAATTTTTAGAATGTGATCTACACCTAGATTTAGGATATTAGATTTGGATGCATTTATTTTATAATATGAAATATTGCTGACTTGTATGAGAGTTTGCTGAATTGCTGATAAAGAAGTAGAGGGATTATTTAGTATTAAAATGATGTCATCCACAAAGAGCATTATTTTGTGGTGATAGAAGGGTTACAAATTATTGGCAACAATGGGCATCCTTGTCTGGTACTATTCTTAATTAAGAATGGTTTGGATAGCATGTTAGATACATAGACTTGGGTGGAAGGATTTGAGTAAAGTGCTGAAATAGCATTAATAATTGTTCCTGAAATTTGAAATGTATCCAGTACTTGGAACATGTATGTCCAGTGTATTCTAGCAAAAGCCTTTTCAGCGTCCAGAGCAAGTGATAAGGAAGGTATTTTATGTGAGTCTGCGTAATGAATTATGTTGATTAGTCTACGAGTTGCGTCAGATGTTTGTCTACCTTTAGTATAGCCTAACTGATCAGGCTTGATCAAATCTGGGAGTATATTGGCCAGTCTGCACACTATAATTTTAGTGTAGATCCTAATATCAGTATTTAATAAAGAAATAGGCCTGAAATTTGGTGGGTTATCGGGATCTTTACCTGATTTGGGGATTGTTACAATTAATGTTTGTGGCATTTCGGAAGGTAATGAGGTGGAAGAAACCCCATCAGTATGTAGTTAGTTTAGATGGGGACTCAGAGTATTTTTGAAAATTTTATAGTATTCACTGGAAAATCCATCTGGTCCTGGATTTTTGCCATTGGGTAGTTTTTCTATTGTTCTGTTTATTTCATTTATTGTGATAGGGGAGTTTAAGATACTTAGTTGTGATTTCGGAAGAGCGGGTAAGCAAATTTGTGATAAAAATGCTTGTATGTTTTCCATAGAAGGTTGGAGAGCGGATTTGTCTTGATTTAGGTTATAATGTGAATCGTAGTAACTAGCAAATGAATTTGCTATTTCTTGATGATTAATGATTTTAGTTTTATCTTTTGGGTAAGATACGGTATTTTAGTTCTAGTATGCAGGGATTTCATTTTATTCACTAGGTATTTCCCTGCTTTGTTTCCATTAGAGTAGTAGTTGAGTTTTAATCTTTGCATACTTCTATCAAATTGGTACATTAGTAAGAAGAGTAATTTGTTTCTTAGTCTGGAGAGTGTATTCGAGGTGGTTTGATTGATTTGAGCTTTATTTTGTGTTTCTAGTTTGCAAATATCCTGTAGTAAGTCTTTGAGCTGTTTATTTCTTTGCTTTTTAGCTTTAGTGCACATTTGTAAAATTATGCCACGTATATAGGCTTTGTGAGCGCACCAAAGGGTGCCAGAGTTTGATACAGATTGCAAATTTATATGGAATTCCTCAAGATGTTTTTCAAGTATCAAGTTATTGTTGGGGATTTATATAATGGACAAATTTACGAGCCAGAGGTTGTGTGGTTTCAATAAGTGGTTAACCGAAATAGTAATTGAAACTGGCGATTGGTCTGACCACGTTATATTGCCTATGGTTGAAGTTTTAACATTTTGCAGTAGCCATTTATCTACCAATATAAGGTCAATTCTCAAATAAGATTGGTGTGTAGCCGAAAAAAAGGTGTAAACTCATCTGCATGCTGACACCTCCAAAAATCATAGACATCTTAATTTATTATAAAGGGGTATAGGATTGGGGTAGTCTTTTTTGAGATTTTGTTGAGTCTAGGTTTCTATCAACTATGAGGTTGAAGTCACCGCATAGTATAAGGGAACCAGAACGATTTTTGGAGAGCTTGGCAAAGTATCTTTTTTGATGAGTATTAGGTGCATATAAATTTACAAAAGTGTTATCTGTATTATCTATAGTACATATAAGAATCAGGTACCGGCCTTCAGGGTCTAAGATATTTTAATGAAGAACAAAGTTTAGTGTATCCCTAATAGCAGTGAGTACTCTTCTTTTTTTCAGAGGCATTAGCAGTATAGGCATGTGGAAACTTTCTGTATGAGCATTTAGAAGGGGCCGAATCTACGAAATGAGTCTCCTGAACACAGAGTATATTACATTTATCTTTAAATGCCTGTTTCCACTTGTTTGTACATTTGGCCAGATGATTCAAGCCATTGACATTAATAGAGATAATTTTTATACCCATTGAATAGATATATTTACCGACATTAATGTGGGCTTAACCAAGGGGCCCCTAAAGTGGTAATACATTTTTATGCACATGTCAGTTAAACCATTTAGACTATCAGGAATTAGTAGAAACAAAAAAGAAAAAAAATAAACAAATACAGATAACTGAACAGATAACAAATCAGTAAAAAATGGGATCTTAGCCAAGATCCGATTGCAATAAAAATTGCGTAGTACTTTTGGGGCAAAAACAAAACAAGTGATCTTGCCATTGGCAGGCATACTTACAGGTAGTGTGTTCGGTAAGGGTAGTTCCCCCAGTGCCTTGCTTAAACATGTGAATTTACATCTAAACGGGGACCATGAGATAAGCTTGCAAACATACGGTCAATGTTTAGTTTGGCATTTGTGAGTGACCAGGTTCCACTCTGGAGATGCTCTGGTGGCAATAGAATGTTCTGGGTTGCTTTCTGGGAGAATGTACCACTCTCTAAGACATTGCAGAGCTTCCTCTAGACTGATGATTGTGATGATTGAGTAATTTCTGGTGACGATCAATTCATTGGGGTGACCCCAACGATAAATAATTTTGTGGTTTCGTAGAGCTTTTGTTATTGGGAGGAGATTTTTCCTGAGTTGCATGGTGCACTTAGATAAATCTGTGAAAAGCTGTAAAGAGAATTCTACAGGCAAATTTTGGGGTTTGTGTGCAATTTCCATGATTTTTTCTTTGACATGAAAAAAATAAATTCTCATTAAGACATCTTGAGGTATTTTATCTGGCAGATAGGAGGGTTTTGGGAGGTGATGTATTCTATCGATGGTCAGATCTGTGTTTGTAGTATCAGGCAGAAGGGCATGAAAGAGCTCTTGGGTATATGCTCTCAGTTGGTCAGGTTGTATCGATTCTGGAATGCCTCTTATTTTAATGTTGTTACACCGTGATCTATCCTCCAGATCTGCGACTTTATTTTTAAGCCATTCAATTTCTTCATCCCTTTCATTGTGGGCGTCTAATAGGGTGTTAAAGGAAGTGGCATATTCTCCCATTTTTGTTTCAACATGATCAACTCTGTCGCCAAGATCATTAATCTCTGATTTGATTTGTTGCATAGAGTTAATGATGTCTGACTGTATGGATGATCTTAGTAAAAAGGAGCATCTCCTTCATTAATGTATCAGAAATAGGCTGACTATTAGTAGGAAAGTTAGCTATTGGATATGAGAAATTACTTACAAAATGTGAAATATTAGTGTGAGAATCTGTTACAGCATGCTGTGTGCTAATATCTGTCATTCTAGGTTACGATTTTGCTGGGCTCTCAATAGAGGAAGTAGAGAAAGCAGGGAAGACAGGCTGCATTAAGATAGAGCTGTTTTTCTGCTTAACAGGTGTCATAGGAGAACCTACAGAGACTTGCCTGTGTGCTGAGTGAGGAGAATCCTGAGCTGCTGCTGCCATGTTGGGGATTTCTGTGATATGGCTGAGGGGGAAACTCTCTCACTGGGCTGTTGCCTCTCCTCTGGCCACTTTTGGAGTGTCAGGTCCACCGCTGCTGTGTGCTGGCACTGTGAGTACAGCAGAGCTGTGTGGTTATGCAGCCATTCAGCTTCCGCTCCAGCCACGCCCCCATACACTTTTCTTTAAACTATATATTGTTTATAATAAATGTTATTTCATTTTTGAGGTATTACACATACTGTATATATTGTAGGAAAAGTCTGAAATTGCATTTTTACATTTGAGGTCTGGAATTGTGTAAAACTTTGTAGACCCTGGCTCATGAAGACAAACCATCAGGACACAACATTATAACACTAAACACTATCATAATAAATTGAACTTTTATGTAATTATGGAACCATACAACAAAATAAATGATCCTTTTACCTTTGAGTAATATACAATTATTTGTTTATGCAGCAGGGGCGGACTGATCATTTGGAAACTCGGGCACTGCCCGAGGGCCCGGGGTCAGTAGGGGGCCCCATAAAATGCCCCTGGTACCTTTTTCATAGGCTTTTTGGAGTTTGGGCAAGGACACAGGGGCCCCATGATTCCCTATTGCCCGGGCCCCATGAGCTGTCAGTCTGCCCCTGTTATGCAGTATGTCTGACATTGTGTTTACTAGTTGTGATCATGGGTTTCTCTTTCTCGCCACAAGATACCTTCAGTCTTCCAGATGAATGTAATCCAGCACTATTCAACCCTGTAGGCTGAGGACATACTGTGAGTGCAAGGTGTCATGGATACATCCTCTAAGGCAGGGGACTCCAAACTATGGCTCTTCAGCTGTTGAAGTACTACAAGTCCCATCATGCCTCTGCCTCTGGCAACCTGTGGGACTTGCAGTTCCTCATCATCTGGAGGGCCATAGTTTGCAGACCCCTGCTCTAAGAGAACCATAAAACATTTTTCTACACTTAAAGTAATTGGTGCAGACAGCAACACTGATGTCATTATATACAGTATGTCATAAAAAATGTGCATCAGGCAGATCATAAACATAGCAAATTTAAGAGTTTGTCTAATTTCTGATGTCATTAGATTTTTACACATACATTGCAAGTGAATGCAGTTTTCTTGCTTAATTATCTGCTTACCACACTGAACATACATGTTAAACAAGAAGGTCAACTACTCTTAGGTCACCTGTAGGAGATTCAATTAGTTGTTCTTTGTATCTCATTAGGAATAATAATTGCACAAAGATTGCAGACACAGATCACAAAGCAGGAATTATAAAAAAAAATTTGTTATGTTTTGAACTAACACTAATTTTACCCAGTCTCTTAATATACTCCTAAAGTAAGCTTTACCATTTCCAAAATAAAGCAACAAATGTATGTAATTAGCAAAGAAATTTAAAGGTTGCAAAGCAAGCATAGATCAGGTTATTGTAAAACAAATATTTAGATCCATTCATAATCCCCAGGTGACCATTTACAGACTAATAAACAATATTATAAAGAAGAAGGTATTGTACTGTTGTGTTGCAGATATTTGTATTCCTGTCCAACAGTTCCATAGAAGTACAGATATCAGTTGCCTCTATTAGCCCAAACAAGGCTGTTGACATAGAATAGTTTGCAACAAGTCAAATTTAATACTATCTCAACCAAGGTACTTCTAAATATTTGTGGAAGTTATCAAGAATAGCTCTTCTATGTAGCATGCATCATACTTAAATTTTACTTGTTTTAATGTTTGAAAATACCTTTGCTATGCTGCTTGTCTGGAAGAAATACTCCTATTGCATGTCTAGTGTAAGGTTGCTAACAACTAAAGACAGCTGCAGATGCAAACTGGACAATGGTCTAATTAGAATTCTTAGCATTAGTAGTGAGTTATATACTAGTCTCTGTGGTCCATTGCATTATTCTCTGATTTTCTGCAAAGAATATCAAACAGCTATTTTTCAGAACTCGTATTTCATGCTGTACTCCCTTTGGGTTAATGTGCGTAATCTGCATGTTATCTGTTTTATTATGCCATCCAACAACATCTCGTCTTTTCTTGGTGATCACAATGTTTTATGTTATTCACTAATGAGCTTTTCTAGAGATTTTAAATTGAACATGCATGGATACTTATTATGTATAAATTTATGAAAACAAAAGAAGCACAGTAGTTCTAATTGTGAAATTAACATTTTATGTATGTCATTTTCTTGCAGTACACAGCAAGTGAGCATAATTATTATTTAATTGTTTTGAAAATTTCCAACCACTTTTCTAAACAAACAAAAATATCATTGGGGAGGGAGTTTATAAATAATTCTATGAAGATACATAGTTCTATAAGTTTGCATAGTGTTTATTGTTTTTTCTCTCTCTCAGATATATGGCTCATTTTTTATTAATCAAGTTAGTAAAATGAAAAAAAAAAGTTTCTAGATCATAAGTGATTATGTGCAATAGCCACCACTGGTTATCTGAATAAAAATGATTCCATGTACCCAGGAATAAATTAAAAACAAATGGATGTAATTTTGACCAGAACAAAAAAATGTTTGTTGTTCACAAATCACAACTAAGAAAAATAAAAGTAGGGGCAACGTAATGTGCCAATACAGATGACTTTCCTTTAGATCGCTTCTTCAGTAATAATCATGTTTCAAACTGCCTTTCCCTATGAAGATTGAAGTAAAAAAAGATAGATTAATAGATAGAGAGATAGATAGATAGATAGATAGATAGATAGATAGATAGATAGATAGATAGATAGACAGATAGATGCTCTTGAGCCACCCCATGCAGACAGAGCAGGATAGTGGTCTCACTTGGCAGCAGGGGGAACTTGATAGGAGGGGCTTACTTGCTTCCTGCTGTCACTTTGTGCCATGCCATGTAGACAGCAGATGGATCAGGACCCACACATGACAATGGCTCATCTGTTCCCCACTGCCAGCAAAATAAGTTTTCCACTATCCAATTTTTTCAGTGTTCATGTAATTAGCGAATGCCACAAAGGTAATGAATAATGAAAGACTTATTTTACCAGCTCTAGGATTGCAAGTGGTATCAAGAAGCAGATGAATGATGGGGCAGCTGAGAGCGTGGGGGCCTGAGCGATTGCGTAGTTTTCCCTCTCCTAATGTCTGCCCTGGTTATAGGGAATATCATTAACCTCCAGTAAGTCAGTAATGGGAAAAGAACAGCCACAGACAATATTGGTGACTAGCCTTTGGTCTTCTGCATGCTTTTTTTTGGAATCGTTTTTACAAATTCCTTAATGTGTGAACTGGTAAACAGGTCTTTTAGACTTCCATCAATAATCTACATATTCATGAATCTTGTGAATCATCTGCAACATTTTTAAATTCCATTTTTTTACCCCCTGGAAAAAAAGCCCATCTTGATGTCTAAAATGCACCAGTGAACTGGAAAGGTAAGTTATTTTATGTTCACTCATGCTGAGTGATGTTTTTTTTGGTCTTAAAGGGTTGACTAAAAATCATTAATGCAGTATATCCAAGAAATGACAAAACCACATGTACTATGCAATCAAAATCATATTATTTTGCTAATATCATTATCCTATAGTTGAATACCTATAGAAACAGTTAACATGCAATTAGCAAAATACCTAAAATCAAACATCACAATGCTGACTGTTTATTAGCAAGTTGCTCCCACTTTTGACATTATGTATTTATTGATTGATTGAAAACTTTGTTCAAAACACCACTTTAATTTTCTAGTATTTACAGTAACTGCTTAAAATATGACCTATTTGGATTGTAGATAACTCACCAATACATAATCAATTAATTAAACCTCTGTTTCAGATGTGTTCCAGAGATCCAGTTATTCCCCAGCTGGATGCTGCCATTATTCCTCTCAAACAACAAAAAGAAGATCAACACAGACTTTCTATTTCAGCAGTAACATCAAAGACACTGTACCACTGTTCTTACTGTGGTAGCCATATAGGCCAGTAGGCAATTTTCACTGGCCAGGAGAAATGAATATAATAAATGTAGGTGAAAGCTTCGCAAAAAAGGGATAATTTCCCTATAAATAAAGGAGCTGCTTAGTCTGTTAAGGCAGAATTAATTAATAAGAAGGAGGCATTTGAATCAACTGATGAATCTGAAAATGAAGGTACCAGTATATTAACATGGTGACAAATTGAAAAGTTCATTTTAAAAATGAACATTGATAATACAAACAAGAAAGGCAATCTAATAGGTTGGTGCATTGCTTGGTCCTAGTTGCTAAACTAATCAGCAATATCATATAACATCATCAAAACAAAACAAGTATCTTCTTGACTTTGCTTTCTCAAAGATCGTTTAAAAAAATGTGTGAAGTGATTGGCAGAAATGCACAGCACCACTAAAATTAGCATGCGTATTTATCTTAACTCCCACCATCAAATATAATTTGAAATCTGATATTTGACAGTTTGCAATCAATTATATCACTGTTATTGAAGTCAGCAGGAAAATTTTATGCAGTTTTACACTCTGTAAATCAATCAGTGTTCTGATTTCTATTGACAATGAGTCGTCTCAATTGATTTAAGCCATTGAGGTTTTACATGTCGCTGATGTATTGAAATTATAGAAAATGAAAAATGACAGGTGTTTTAACTATATTTGTATTTGTTTCCCTGATTTGACGTGTTCTTTTTTTCTTTCAATTTCTAAACCTCATTGCATATGCTGTCAACTGCTAAGTTACATTGATTACCTGACCAGCTGATTGCTAAACAAAGTTCTAGTTGAGATTATTTCAGCAAATGTAGCTTTTAAATCATGTCCAAGTGCAGCTCCAGTCAGTGTTACTAACTTCATTATTACCGTGTCATTTTTATGGACACTTTTATGGTAAGCAATAGCAATGACCAAACTAATTCTTGTTTAAGATCCAGCTCTGAATTCTCAGATAACATAAACTTACCAAACCTAGTCCAACTGTTTTATAGTTTAGAATTTTAACTTAAAATACACGTGTTCCAAATACATACCTGGTGCCATGTGCAGACAGGCAGGTATTGCTAAAACAAAATACCCAGTGAGTACTGTATGTGTCCATCTGTATTAATTCTAGCTTTATGCCAGTCAAAACAGTTTAGTGGTTTAAGAGGAAGAGTCCTATAAAAGGGAAGGCTTATTCTCCATTTGTTCTCATGATGTGTTTTACTAGGGGCAGGATACTTTTTTAGTCTTGTCCTCTGAATACATACAGGCTGGTATCTATATAACAGAAAGTTGCCCACTTGCTAGACCTCAGCTATAAAAATACCAGCTTGTATGACTAATAAGATGTTAACACTTAAAATAAAAAGGTACAATCAAAAAGAAAGCATAAAAAAACAACATATTGTCTGGTCTGAGCTCAGAAAGAGAATCGGGTTACAAGAAAGTGGAGAGAGTTTTTTTAATAATTCTTTCTTTTTAACCACTTGCCCTCCTGAGGATTTACCCCCCTTAATGACCAGGCCTCTTTTTGCTACTCAGCGCTGCACTAATTCAACTGATAATTGCAATGCTGCAGCCAAACAAAATTTACGTCCTTTTTTTCACACAAATATAGCTTTCTTTTGGTGGTATTTGATCACCTATGCGCTTTTTATTTTTCACGCTATAAACAAAAAAAGACCAACATTTTTGAAGAAAAACAATATTTTTTTACTTTCAGCTATAAAAAATATATAGTAAACTCAAAGTTAGTTATAAATTTAGGCCAAATTGTATTCTGCTACATGTTTTTGGTAAAAAAAAATCCCATCAAGTGTATATTGATTGCTTTGTGTGAAAGTTATAGCATCTACAAACTGTGGTATAGATACTGCAATTTATGCCATTTTTTTGCTTTACAGCGCTGTGCTAGTTTAACAGACAATTGTGCGGTCATGCAATACAGTACATAAATTAAATTTATGTCCTTTTTTTCACACAAATAGAGCTTTCTTTCGCTGGTATTTGATCGCCTGTGCGTTTTTTATTTTTTGCGCTATAAAAAAAAAGGCTGACAATTTTGAGAAAAAAAAACAATATTTTGGACTTTTTGCTATAAAACATGTCCAGTAAAAAAAAATTAAAAATCAAATTTCGTCATAAATTTCGGCCAAAATGCATTCTGCGACATGTCTTTGCTAAAAAAAAACCCCAATACGTGTAAATTAATTGGTTTATGTGAAAGTTATAGCGTTTACAAATGGCGGGAAAGATACTGGGATTTTGATTTATACTAATAATGGTGATCAGCGACTTATGGCGGCAATCAGTGACTTATGGCGGAGATCAGCAACTTATGCGGTGGACATTCTGACACTGGGGGAACTGACTTGGGGTCACTGACATCCCCAGTGACACCAATACAGTGATCAGTGCAAAAAAAAAACACTGACACTGTACTAATGGCACTGCGGAGGAAAGGGTTAACTTTTTTATTCACTGAAAGGGTTAACTGTGTGAGGGGAGTGTTTTACTAGGGGGCGGGGATGTGTACTGCACAGGGGACAGATGATCGGGAGAGATAAACTCTTCTCTCCTGAACAGCTTGTCAGGAGCTGTCAGGGAACTGACAGAAAGCAGAGCTACTGCAGCCCTGCTCTCTGTCAGTGATTGCCACTAATCGGCGGGACACTGCCGGTAATGACCGTCCGTGACCCGGCGACTGACACCCGCGACCGGGATCAGCAGTGCAGGTAGGGCGGCGGCGCGCCTCACGCGCGCCCCCTACCTGTTTTGCAAACGCACTTTTTAAAACGTGCTTTTGCCCAGCCGTGCCGACCTGCCGCCGTATTTCTACAGTGGCTAGTGGGCAAGTGGTTAATTACAGCTACCTCTACAACTAAGCCCCAGGGGTGGAATGAAATGCATCAGGGGGCGTGGCCATCAAGAGAAGCTGGGGCTGAGGTCGCTATTCACATCTAATACATTTATAGATGACAATTTAAAAAAATTTGCCATGCCTCTTACTAAATATCTTGGACTGTCTACTTTCTAAAAAGTGATATCTAAAAAAGGGGATATCTTTACAGGTCTGACATTTTTGGGCCCCAAGAAATGAGATAGGCCTTCAGTTCAGGATTGAGCCACTTTCAGATATATACCATACTTTGTGAACTCTAAAACTTTCCTGAAGACTAAATAATAAACACTGATTTGGGTTATTTTCACCAAAGAAATGTAGCAGAAAACATTTTGCCCTAAATTTAGGAAGAAAAATTATTTATTTGCAACATTTTATAACAGAAACTAAGAAAAACATGAGGTTTTTTTCAAAATAGTCAGTATTTTTCACTTATTTAGTAAAAAATAAAAACCGGGTGTTGATTAAATACTACAAAAAAAAGCTCTATTTGTGTGAATCAAATTCTAAAAAATTAATTTAGTTACAGTATTGCATGACTGCACAATAGTCATTCAAAATGCTACTGTGCTGAAAGCAGAAAATTGGTGTTGACCAAATCTATAGATTATAAAATATAATATTTCTCTGCTATGATTTGGTAAATTAAGAGTTCTTACCCAGAAGTGAAAGGTTTAACACAACAACACAAATTTATTAGTTAGTAGGATGGAGGTCTAAACTAACACACACAATCTATCTAGTTACTTAAAGAAACATTATTAACCATTTCAATACCGGGCAATTTTACACCTTCCTGCCCAGGCCATTTTTCAGGTTTCAGCGCTCTCACACTTTGAATGACAATTGCACGGTCATACAACACTGTACCCAAACTAAAATTTTATCATTTTCTTCACACAACTAGAGCTTTCTTTTGGTGGTATTTAATCACCGCCGGGGTTTTTATTTTTTGCTAAATTAACAAAAAAAGACCAAAAATTTTGAAAAAAAAACACATTTTTCTTTGTTTCTGTTATAAAAGTTTACAAATAAATAATTGTTCTTCATAAATTTAGGCCGAGATGTATTCTGCTACATGTCTTTGGTGAAAATAACCCAAATTAGGATGTATTATTTAGTTTGTAGGAAAGTTATAGAGTTCACAAACTATGGTATATATCTGAAAATTGATCAATCCTGAAGTACTGACAGCCAATCTAATTTCTTGAGGTCCAAGAATGTCAGAATAGTACAGATATCCCCCAAATGACCCCTTTTTGTAGAGTAGACAGTCCGACGTACTTCATAAGAGGCATGGCGAGTTTTTTGAAGTTGTTTTTTTTTTGTCATAATTTTTCGGAAAAAGAAAAAATTAAAAAAATTATTTTCACTATTTTTTTTTTTACATACTGTCACCAGTGCAGTACAGCATCATCATATAACTGGCATGGCGGTGAACAGGGATACTGACTGGTGACAGTATGAAAAAAAAAAATATATATATTTTTTTAATTTTTTATTTTTTTATTATTTTTAATTTTTTATTACTTTTTTTTATTTTTTTTAAGATTTTTTTTTTCATATTTTACTATGACCAAAGTAGTACAATGTTACCATAGTGACATTGTACTACTTTGGGGAAGTGATCAGTATTTTTTTTTTTTTTTTTTTTTACACAGTTTGCTTATAGCAAAGAATTACTTTGCTATAAGCAAGCATTTACCTGAATGAAATCGATTCATTCAGCTTTTCTTTTTTTTTTTTTTTTTTTTTGTGCTTAGCTGTGATTTGGTCACAGCTAATCACATGACATGTGCATGTGATTAGCTGTGACCATTCACAGCTAGGCACTAGTATACAATGGATGGCATGAATGAAGCCATCCATTGTATACAACTGTCATGTGACCTGCTGTGATTGGTCACAGCAGGTCACATGGTACCAGCAACGGGAGCCGGTACTCGGATCTGTCATTGGCCGTGTCCGAGGTACACGGCCGGTGACAGATCGCGCTGCTGCGCCGCTCTGCATTAGCGCAAACTGCGCATGTGCGGGAGCACACCAAATGGCGTGCACCCGGAATGCAGCAACACATTTGAAGCCGCCAAACGGCCATTGGCCGGGCGGCTAATGGTTAAGAAAGCTCTAACATATTAAAAAACACAAACAGTGAGACAGAAAAGACATAAGACAAACATTTAGATATAAGTGCAAGGGATATATTCCATAATTACCATGGAACTGTACTTATGGGCTCCAGTCTCCTAACTAATGTTCCAAAAAGAACCTCTCTCTCCATCTATTGTTACAGGCCTCTCCTCCATTAGTTTTCATGGAGTAGCTCTGATTAGTTGGCACATCTATTCTCTTTCATAATTGGCTAACTTCAAATTTCCTGTATTTAGCATACACTAACCCCCTTTAAAGGCAAATCTTGGCACAACTTTTATGGAAATTAAGTATGCCAGTTCATTACCTTTTCCTGGGAAACTATGTATTCATGAAAGGCTGGCCACCTTCATTGCATATCTAAATGAGAGATCTTTTGAAGTGGATATCTGTGAAGCCAACAGGTTTGTGTCCCAATGTTAGAAAAACTAACTCTGGCACAGAACCATCTGAAAGACGATTCTCAGCAAAGGAGTAAACCATCCCCAATTATCTGTAGAACAGGGATTTATGGGAAGACATATTACACTCCCACACTCATACAGCTCAAACTGAAATATATTCATAATTACAATATTATTTACAGTGGTAATGGAGATTTCACATAAACTCATTATCTAACATTGGCCTGGGCTGGAAGTGGGTAAATGTGACTGGTATAGAAGTGGTTAAATATTTTCCTTCATCCACTCCATCCTTCTGGTGCAACAATAACAGTTTGGATTTTTCATCACTTTCTGTCCTGATATACAACAACTAGAGTGGGGGAATGGGGACACAGACAACATTAAGAACTTGACAGGCATTCTAACTTATCCATAATATTTTTAATTCTTGCCACCCACCTAAGACATGTGATAGCTATTGGTCTGTGCTAATGATTGGGAACCAATGGGTTCACCTACCAGTAATGTGACAGCCAATCACAGCAGTCACATGATTAGGCAGACCTTCCCAGCTTCTGGCATAATAGACCAGTTAAAATGTATTAAATCCAAATGCAAACATATATTACTTATTAAGCTTACCAAGTCTTAAATGTAGTGATTGCATACGTTTTTTAGGCTTTCTTTCCTTTATTTTCACATGATCCAGACAGTAAGTCTTTTGTTTTTTAACAGCACAATCTGTTCTGCAGATCTATCAGTTACTGTGTTGATACAAACCATTTACTGCAGAAAGAGTTGGTTACAACGATCATATTTTATTTATTTTAAACCTTTATCCTAAAAGGAAAAAAAAACAGTTTTCTCTAACTGCTTATAAAGTGTGAGCTGGAGTTCAGCTTCAGTTTGTTAGTGTATCTAAATATACTAGCACATCTAACTCTCCCCCTACCCCCAGATTAACAATTCTGCTGTCAAAAAGGTGCCTCCTGTGGGGACACTCTAATATAGGTGATATGCTAATGGACAGATCACCAAGGGAAAAACCTTAAAAAAGAAAAAGAATGCAGACACCACATCTAATGATTAGTAAGGTGAAATATATTACATTTTTTGTTTTAGGCTTAATACCGCTTTAACCGCTTGCCTACCGGGCACTTATACCCTCTTCCTGCCCAGGCCAATTTTCAGCTTTCAGCACTGTCACACTTTGAATGGCAATTGCGTGGTCATGCAACACTTTACCCATATTACATTTTTATTTTTTCACACAAATAGAGCTTTCTTTTGGTGGTATTTAATCAGCACTTGTTTTTTTTTTTGCGCTATAAACAAAAAATTAGCAAAATATTTGAATAAAAACATTTTTCTTTGTTTCTATGTGTGAGGTAATACACTATCTTGAGTTTTTATTTTTTTGAGGTACAAGAAAATTTGGAAACATCACGTGGGATAAAGTAAAGAAATACACTTATTTAAAGAATAAGAAAAAGACTTTATTATATAGAGACTTTAATTATTTTATATATAATTTATATTTAATTTATGGTGATCTAGGACATGTATGATTTTGGACACTTAAGATTGGTTGTGATGTTAATTTTTTATGAGAAAAGTTCCTTTATATTTACGTTTACTTTCAAGGGTGAAAGTTGTTAACTTTTCTTTAGGGTGTGATAGTTACTGGTATAGGTGGAATAGTGCTATAAGATTGGTTGATCTTTGTTTCTATTAATACATTTTGCAAACAGGTAATTGTTCTCCTTCACTGATGTGCGTTGATGAGGCTACACTGATACACATCACTGATGGGCACTGATATGCGGCACTGATGAGCTGGCACTGATGAGGTGGCACTGATGATGCTGCACTGATATGCAACAATGATGGCCACTGATAGGCAGCACTGATGGGTGGCACTAACTGGCGGAACTGCTGGGCACTGGTGGGTGGCACTGCTGAGCAGCACTGATGGGGAGCACTGATGGGCACTGGTGGGTGGCACTGCTGGGCACAGGTGGGTGACACTACTGGGCACTGCATTGCACAGGTGGGTGGCACTACTGGGCACTGGTGGGTGGCACTGCTGGGCACTGATCATCAGTGCCCTGATGATTGGTGCCAATTCCTCCTCTGACTATTGCTGGTTATTGGCAGTACTTTCCTCACACTTTCCTGTGACAGCACGAGGAAAGTGCAGCCAATAACAGGCAACTGCATTTACCAGTGAACTGCTGTGTCATTGTACACAGCTGATCATGTGGTAAAAGGCCGCTGTGATTGGCCTTTCATCACATTATGTGATCAATCCGTAGGACACAGCAATCATGAAGATTGCCAGGTGTCTGCCCCGGGGGCATGCAGGAGGGGGCATTCTGGGAGGACGTCATATGACGCCCTCCCAGGACTGGACAACCACGCTGTAGCAGTCATTCAGCTATAGCGCGGTTGGCAAGTGGTTAACTTAAAGTATAAGTGTTAAAATAAGTTTGGATTTACGTAGATACACCTTAAGTGACATACTGGTTTATTATATCTCTCTGAGCCTACAGTTGCAAAAATGCTTCCTAGATTTCTCTGTACTGTCTTGCTTAATAAAGTCAAGAGAAAAATAAAGTGATACCATTACTGAATCACTTTCAAAAATGAAAATTGCCTAGCTGTTATGCTGACTTCAGGTTTTAATCATTTGGATTCACTGATCTGGGCCAAATATCAGGAAGGACGGTTTAAACTCAGAAGTCTTTATTGGCATAATTTCTATGGTTTAGTATTGAGGCCAGAAGATCAACAACACAGCCAGGCAACCAGGACTTGAAGAATGACACGCCAGCAGGGCTAGCTGCTGTGTTACTCTTTGGAAAAGTTCTCTTTTGGGAGTTAAAAGATGGTGTTACACTGTCCCTGAAGGGATTCTTTTCTCCGTAAATAGAAATACTACTGACAAGTGAAATCTTGATTATGTATTTGTAGGAAGGTGTGGAGGCAGAAACTATTGTAGGGACATCTTGCCACTGGAATCCCTGAGACACATAATGTATGGAGCTGTCACACATTGTCAGACATAAAAGTCAGGGATTTAAGAATTAGGAATATTTCTTAGAACACAAATTAGACACATTTGACAACCTCACCTGAAAATTAGCAATAGTTTGTTCCTACACAGGATTAGACTAGCAATAGGTTAGTTTTGGCATATTTCATGTGGGATGATGTGTCAGAGAATATTTATTAGTTTGTTATGAGGTCTTGTGAACTGCTCAGATGCAATGAATAATTGATTAAAAAACTCCTTGCTATTTAACAAACATGCAGCAAGTCCCTTTAAAAATATTTTGAGAGCATACCTCACTTTTAGATCAAATTTATGGTCCAAACATAATAAGCATTTTCTCAAAGAGAAAAATTCAAACATTCCTCATATGTGCCGTTAATCTCGCCAATCAGTGCCTGATATTTTCTTTAATTTCTTGTATTGTTTTTGCACTATTAATTAACTGATTGAACATTTCTGTTTATATATTTACTGTATATACTCGGTTTCTGCTCCTTTGTGCAAGGAGGAACAGGAACAGCACTGCCAGAACCCTACAAAATTACCTCCATCAGGCCACTGGTGTGAATGTCTTTGACCACATCCTGCACATCCTCTAGTGGGCCCTGTGCTCACTGCTGGACACCATAGAGCTCGATTGGCATTTGCCATTGAAAACCAGAATTGGCAGGTCCACCACTGGCGCCCTGTTATTTTCACAGATGAGAGCAGGTTCACCCTGAGCTCATGTGACAGACATGAAAGGGTCTGGAGAACCCATGAGGAATGTTATGCTGCCTGTAACATCATTCAGCATGACCATTTTGGTGGTGGGCAAATGGTAGTCTGGGGAGGCATATACATGAAGGGACATACAGACCTATACAGGCTAGACAATGGCACCCTGACTGCCATTAGTTATTGATATGAAGTCAGACCCTATGCTGGTGCAGTGTATCATGGGTTCCTCCTGGTGCAAGACAATGCCCAGCCTCATGTGCCGAGAGTATGCAGGCAGTTCCTGGAGGATTAAGGAATTGGTACCATTGAATGGCTCCCATGTTTGCCTGACCTAAATCCAATAGAACACCTCTGGGATATTCTGTTTCGGTCCATCTGACTCCGTCAGGTTGCACCTCAGACTGTCCAGGAGCTCAGTGATGCCCTGGTCCAGATCTGGGAGGAAATTCCCCAGGACACCATCCATCATCTCATTAGGAGCATTAGGAGCCAATGTTTTCAGGCATGCATACATGCATGCGGGGGGCCATACAAACTACTGAGTGCCATTTTGAGTTGCTGCAATGAAATTTCAGCAAAATGGACTAACCTGCTGCATCATTTTTTCACTTTCATTTTTGGGGTGTCTTTGAATTCAGTCCTCTGTAGGCTGATCATTTTCAGTTCCATCAAACAATGGGGCATCCTTATATTCCTAACACATTACCCAGTCCATATCAGTATAGATATGCAGCATGATATTTTTCCCCATTCAGATCTGATGTGTTTTAAAGTGCTCAAAGTGTTCTTTATTTTTTTTGAGCAATGTACAGTATATATGTATATTCTTTTTTTTTACTTGGGATATTTTGATACACTGTAATTTTTGATAGCACAGTGAATTATTGTATGCACGGGTCTTGCTATAACAGTGAGAAAAAAATCATCTGTCAGTGTTTGCTATATCATCTTTTTTGCATGCTTGCAGGATCCTTCTTTTACCTTCAGAAGTGCTCTTGTGCCTAACAGTCCCTGATGCACATGATGCAGTCCCATTGATTTAAAATGGACTTATCAATTAGAAATGTTAGACGAGAATGAAAAGTAAAATAACTCATAACAAGCAGTCAGGAGTAGCTTTAAATTCTCTTTGTACTACCTAACTAAACAAGACAGAAAATACATACAGGAATAAGGCCACTGTTACTCTTTTCTATTTGTATCTATTTGATTTCTCTTTCCTTTTTTTTTTTCTTTTTTTACAAGTTTATTGTCTATCCAAGTACTGAAGGATTCTTACAGAACATAAAAGGTAATTTTTCCGTTTCCACTGTGCTGGTTTATTGTATTTTTTTTACTGTAAAGTACTATAGAATATCATAAAGCTATCTAAATAATATAATAACAATAATAGCTTTTATTTACATCAGATTTTTTTGGTGTGGTACGATAAGTTAGACAGAGTTTTATTACTGTAACTTTCTGTACATTTATTTAGAAAGTGATAATGCCTAATTCTTTCACACCTGATTATTAGGAATAGAAAATCTAGTACTAAATAAGAACCATACAATCTCCTGCTCAGATTTCTTATTGATTTCCTGTCAAACTTGATTTAACCATAAAAGTTGCCAGACAGCTTGTGGATACTACGAGGGAGGTGAAGGAAACAATTCTTTGACCTAACAAAGAAAAGAAAAAAAAACACAGCCAAATCCTACAATTTGATTAGCGTCGGTGGATACAGAGTAAATCGATATACGCCATGTGCAACTCTTCTTTTACCATTCAAGGGTATTTTTTTGACCTTAACGATACTCAAGAATGGAAAAAGTAACAGATGTTCTTTGAAAAAATAATGTGATCAGTGAACATGTTTGTTCAACCTATGACTGTTTAGTGAACTAGAACATTGGAGTGACACTCTATTATGCGTGTTTGGTTCATGTAAAGGAGTTAATGTGAATAAATATAATTGTGTTTTTTTGCAAGTAGTGTGCATTCTGTTTTATCAAGTTTTAGCATGGCTTAAAGCTGAATTTCATGTAAAAAAGTTAAATAAGCAGTTGAAATACATTACTGTTTTATATGCCAGAGGATGTGTAATTTGTGATCCACACAGCCATGTCTGGATCTGTCCCTGTGGCTACAACATAGCGGCAGGACCTGGGCAAACCCTTCCCTTATCTTCTGAAAGGTTGATGAAAATGGATCAGTACACTTTCTGGTTGGACTTGACAAATGTGTAGGAATGATGCTATTTAACTGACTTGGTTATTGCTCTGCTTACCCTGCCCTCTACATCTGTCAGTATGTTCATTACAAGCACACATGCACTGCTGAGTGGTTCTTAGTACTTTCTGCCCCTTTCTCCCAGGCTGTGCTATTTCACAGAGCATAATGTACTGTAATTCTCATATAAAAAAGACAGTTTAAGGTAGTTGTGTTTAAAAATACATGAAATTACATTACTTTTTTTACAAAAATGTACATGCACATGTCCCCTCTGAGTGATGCCAATTACCGGCTCTGCTCTCCTCTCGAGCTGTCAGCGTGATAGCTCATGAGGGGAGAAATGCCAATAACCGGTATTTCCCTATTTACGATCTTATTACATGACCAAGCCAACATCTTTGGCTCTTTCCATTGATCAGTGATCCGCTGTGTGCAAGGGACACAGCGCACCACTGATCGCCGCGCTGCGCGCTCCCGGAGCCGTGCATGCGCAGTTAGAATGGGACGACGTCATATGATGTCCTCCCAGAACGAGAGAATCTCCTTGCGAGCATCATTGGACTATATGGCGGGCGGGAGGTGGTTAAAAAGCTAAAGTTTAAGCTGTCTATATTTTGCCTTCACAAATTCCCTTTCAGCTTCTCATCAAAATGCTAATAAAATGATTACATAACTTTTCTATTTTCAGTATATATATTATTTATTTTAGATCCCCTGTAATGTCATCACTAGCTCCCTGTGCTTCTGCATGCAATGCAGGAAAATCAAGGTGCTGTAGATAGCTTCCTGAAAACATCACAGTATTTTTCCCAAGCAGTGGGCTTGGTCTTGTAAGGAGTTATGTCAATATCAATATCAATATGCATTGATGGTTCGGAATCAATCTGTAGGAGTGGGCAGTCTTTGCACACTGCATTTGCATGCAAACTGGCCTAGGTAACATTCCCATCTGATGCTGAGCCTTTGTGATTGAAAGAACTGAAAACCAATGAATGAAAGAGAAGGGCCAGGAACAATAAGGCTAGGGAGGGAAAGAATAGATGATGATGGATATTCTCCAGCCAGGAAACGATGCAAGCTCTGTCTGACTTGTTGCAGCTTCTAATGCATATTGTGAGAAGCTCAAGGTGCACAGTGAAATCAGAGTAAGCTATTTTAGTACCGGAGAGGAACCTGCGCCATTTTGCAGGACTGAAGTTAAGGCTGGAGTTCTACAGATCTACAGTCATGGTGTACGCCGTGTACCGGGGTGGGCTCCCCAGGATACAATGAAGTCACGAACGAGGAAAGCAACCTCAACACCAGCTTTTGCCACAACAGAATTTTACTTAGATGTGGCAAATAAACACAACCACAAATGCTGGAAACATACAATAAATTTACATACACCCAGCCCAAAGGCTGAGATCCTTGTGCTGCACAGCATGGCACCTTCTGATGGATGACGGTAGAAAGCGAAGTAATTTACCTACTGGCGGGCACAACTAAGCTTCCACACCTCACCTGTTATTACCCTAAAAGAGCAAGAATCAGTGTATGGGTGTATGCTATGGGCTAGCCTGCGGTGCAGCACAACAGCTTACAATCTTACACAAATCTACAGTATTCCCCCTCCCATAACTGGTCCTGTAGCACGTGCCTGAGTATTCCTTCTGAGCAAAACGCCAGTCTGTCTTGAGTTTGTGGGATTTTATGAGTTCTCCAATGTGAAATGTCACTTTAAGTTGTGGAGTCCTTCCAATAATCAGTAACAACACTTGTGGCCTGACACAAACAGAGACCCTAATTAACTAACTATAGGCCTGGCCTCAGTCTCCAGGCACCAACACTGAAATGAGGTGCGTGCACGATCTTACCGACCTGGGTCTGCTTTTCATCCGCTGGTGACTCTGAACAGAACAAATGTCTCTCCAACAAGCATGCGGTATCGCAGTATATGCTGCTTAGTTCCTCTGCTCTCATCAGCATTCCTGGCAGCAATCTTCCTTTCTCTGAACAGGATCAGGGTCTTGGACACAATCAGCTTCACTTAGCTGCAGCTCTGGTTACTGAGGGATGCTTTCACACCTGGATATCATCAGATTCTCAGCTCACAGGGCCCCTTATTCACGATGCTCCAAAACATGGCTTCTCTCTCTCCTTCCTGTTCTCTCTTCTGTGCGAAAACCCCACCTCTTCCTGAATATACAAATATCTATGCAGTCTGAGGCTGTGTTCGAAAAACAGTGACATCTTGTGGCTAAACCGCAGAATGTCAGTCAAAACATTTAATTTACTCCACACAATAATTTACTTCCACACAAACAGTGTTCAAACAATGAGAGCTGTTTCCCCATCTCACAATGGATCAATCTCATATCCAGCTGGTGGAGTGCAGGGTGGAGCACACACCGGTGGAACACACTTCCTGTTCAACATTTTGTGCCTTTTCTATGTGATTTTATGTAAGTGCAACCAATTTTTTTGTTATCTAAAATAAAAATGGAATTACGCTATGTGGGCCACTCTTGCCATTCCTTTTTTCATTTGAGAGTACATCAGTCTCTGAATCCTGTTACTACAGCAGAGGAAAAATCAATTAGGAGGAATACAAGTCCCAGTAATCCTAAGAGAACTGCAGTACATGTGCATTAGACTCCTTACATTACATGTAAGAATCTACAACTATTGGTGAGTGTGGGGACACAGGAGGGGAGCACAGCACTGTAATTTCTGCAGTTATCTTCTTGGAAGAATATTGCACAATTTCACCATAGACTTAACTATTGGTTGAACTTCAATGCAAACATTTTTGGACACTTTTAATATATATGAACATTATGGTTTTTATATTTATACAGTTGCAAGAAAAAGTATGTGAACCCCTTGGGATTACGTGGAGTTTTGCATGAATTGGGCATAAAATGTGCTCTGAACTTCATCTAAGTCACAACAATAGAAGAACACAGTCTGCTGAACATAATACTACACAAACATTAGATGTTGACATGGTTTAATTGCACATAACATGTAAACATTCACAGTGCAGGGAGGAAAAAGTATGTGAACATTTGGACTTAATAACTGGTTGACCCTCCTTTGGCAGCAATAACCTCAACCAAACATTTCCTGTAGTTGCAGAACACCTGCACAACGATCTGGAGTAATTTTGGACCACTCCTCTTCACAAAACTGTTTCAGTGTAGCAATATTCTTGGGATGTCTGGTGTGAATCGCTCTCTTAAGGTCATGCCACAGCATTTCAATCGGGTTGAGCTCAGGACTCTGACTGGGCCACTCCAGAAGGCGTATTCTGTGCTGTTGCAGCCATTGTTTTGTTGAATTACTTGTATGCTTTGGGTCATTGTCCTTTTGCATCACCCATCCTCTGCGGAGCTTCAGTTGGTGGACAGATGGTCGTACGTTTTCCTGCAAAATGTCTTGATAAACTCTGGAATTCATTTTCCCATCAATGACAACAATCCGTCCAGGCCCTGAGGCAGCAAAGCAGCCCCAAACCATGATGCTCCCTCCGCCATGTTTTACAGTGGGGATGAGGTTTTGATGTTGGTGTGCTGTGCCTTTTTTTCTCCACACATAGTGTTGTGTGTTCTTCCCAAACAACTCAATCTTGGTTTCATCTGTCCACAGTATATTTTGCCAGTAGTGCTGTGGAACATCCAGGTGCTCTTTTGCAAACTTCAAACGTGCTGCAATATTCTTTTTGGACAGCAATGGCTTCCTCCGTGGTGTCCTCCCATGTACTCCATTCTTGTTTAATGTTTTCCTTATTGTAGATGTGTCAACAAAAATGTTAGCATGTGCCAGAGATTTCTGTAGGTCTTTAGCTGACACTCTGGGATTCTTCTTTACCTCATGCAGCATTCTGCGCTGTGCTCTTGAAGTCATTTTTACAGGACGACCACGCCTAGGGAGAGTAGCAACAGTGCTAAACTTTCTCCATTTGTAGACAGTCTGTCTTACTGTGGACACATGAACATCAACGCTTTTGGAGATACTTTTGTAACCCTTTCTAGCTTCATGCAAGTCAACAATTCTTGATCGTAGGTCTTCTAAGAGCTCTTTTCTGCGAGGCATGGTTCACATCAGACAGTGCTTCTTGAAACCAGTAAACCCAAAACAGGTGTGTGTTTTTTAAGGGCAGGACAGCTGTCAGCAACACATCCAATATCATCACACTGATTAGAGTCAAGGTTGGCTCACTCCTGGCTCCAATTAGCTCTGGGAGAAGTCATTAAGCTAGGGCCGCACATACTTTTTCCCCCCTGCACTGTGAATGTTTACATGTTATATGCAATTAAACCATGGCAACATCTAATGTTTGTGTAGTATTATGTTCAGCAGACTGTGTTCTTCTATTGTTGTGACTTAGATGACGTTCAGAGCACATTTTATGCCCAATTCATGCAAAACTCCACGTAATCCCAAGGGGTTCACATACTTTTTCTTGCAACTGTATATGTATTTATTTATTTATAGATGGCAGCAGTTTGAGTGATACGTCTTGTTTTTGGTCTAGATGGTGTTAAACCTGATCCCAGTAGCAGACGTATTGTGTATTGATCTTGTGAATGATATCACTATGTATTGTATTTGTCATCAAGGATATTTTTTAATTCTTCTGATAAAAAAGTAATTTCACTTATTTCATTTTTTTGGCACAATAATAATAGTCCTAGTATGGGTAAGTTCTTAGATTTGTATTAGTGTGTACTTGTCTCAATCCAGAGCACTAAGTGTCATTTCTGTCTGCTGCTTCATTCCTCTGCTATCAGCATGAAGCACCGATGACAAATTTTCCAAAGGAAAAATGGTGACAGGGGAGGGATCTGCAGGAGATTGACAGCCTCAGCTCTGTTCGGATGTGCTGTGTGAAGAGGGGTGTGTCTCTCCCCTCCAATCAGCTCTCAGAGCTCTGCAAAGTATAACTTTAGCTCTCCTCCCTCTGTTTTCTGAAATCTGAGACAAGCTTTATAAAAAAAAATGTACAGGAGAAAATTCAGCAGATAAACAGGTACAACTTATGTAGGAGGCTTTGTTTAATCTCTGTGTGTCTCCTGAGATCACTCACTTCAGTGGGTATATATATATATATATATATATATATATATATATATATATATAATTTACAGCCACTCTAAAGGGTAACACCACTTTTGTAGAGACGAACAAGCAAATAATAAAAAAAATATAGCATACACAATTGCAACATAAGTCCTATTGTAATTGGATGTTAATAAACATAACCTTCTGTTTTCAATCTTCAGTGCTGTAATGTTCTGTAAAATGCAATGCAATATGGTACTTATAGGCATTCTGTACACAGATGGTGTACATAACACCTCCCAAAATTTTAATTTCCTGCTTGTGTGATTGGCTCACTGATTTTCCCAGAAGTCTGCACTAAGATACAGATTTTGGGCATCTCCTGCAACAAAAATGTCACTTTTGGTGAGATACTCCCAAAGGGAAATCATGTCTAAAGGGATACAGACCCCACCACTTTCTTCATTATAATTCTGCAAGTGCAGCAGCCAATTGATAATTATAGAGTCACTGCCATTCACATTAATTTTGTATATGAACACTGACAATCAAACAGCTATTTCTTTAGAATAACATAAGGTAGGAACCTGCAACAAAGTTTGTTAAAATCCTTGCAATGTACATAGATCACCAGGAGTGGAATGTTTTTTCTCAATAAAAGTGCAGTTGCTCTTTAAGTTGTAGGACTTCAAATACCTGACAATGACAGTTTTTCGGATTGCTGAAGTATACTTCAGCTGTGGTTAGAATAATTAAAGCACAATTCTGAGTTCAGGCCTCCCTAACCATTGGAGAACTTCAACTCTTTACAAATAAAATCTGCATTAAAGTATAACTAAATGAAAAAATGTTTTTTCGTTTGTGGACAGTAGAAACAAATTGGAACAGTTGTCAGGTTTTTATTGCTGACTATGCCCCCATTAGGGAGATTCACCCTCTCTATTCGTCATGTTTCCCTTTATCGTTGAAAGTGAAAGCAAAAGAAAATCCCAAATTTCCTCTCACTTCCTGTTTTGGTTATGGGATATGAAGCAAAGGGAAATATCCCCATTGGGACACAAATGATAAAAAAACTGACAGCTTTTTTTACCCTATCCAAAACAAAAAGAAAGTTTTCAATAAATGACAGTGTAGCACTTCCTATTAAAACTACCGTATTTGCCGGCGTATAAGACGACTTTTTACCCCTTAAAAATCTTCTCAAAAGTCGGGGGTCGTCTTATACGCCGGTATACGGCATACTGACACTTTTTAGGGGGGCGGCGCGTTGCCGCCGCCGCCCCCCCCCCTTCCCCCAATGGAAGGGACACTAAGTACAGGGGTGGGCAGCGGCTGTTTCTTACCTGGTTCCGGTCCAACGACGATCCGGTCCAGGAAGCGTGGCTGCGCCTTCAGTTCAGTCACTGGATGTTCGTGCGGCTGCTCGGCTCCGCCTCCTCACCAGTGATTGGCCGCCAGAACTGTAGCTCAGGAAAGGCACACAGGCGGCCAATCACCGGCGAGGGGGTGGAGCCGAGCGGCCCCGCGAAAATCGACTGCAGGACCAGCAGGTAAGTGGTCAGTGTAGAGGTGCTGCTGCAACCACATATGCTGGCTGCAGCAGCACCATACGAGAACAGGGTCAGCAAGTGTCAGTGGGAGGAATAGTGCCCCATCATTGGTGTCACTGATACCAATGATGGAGCACTATTCCTCCCACTGATACCAATGATGGAGCACTATTCCTCCCACTGACACCAACGATGGGGCACTATTCCTCCCACTGACACCAACGATGGGGCACTATTCCCCCCCCCCACTGACACCAATGATGGGGCACTATTCCTCCCCCCCACTGACACCAACGATGGGGCACTATTCCTCCCCCCCACTGACACCAATGATGGGGCACTATTCCTCCCCCCCACTGACACCAACGATGGGGCACTATTCCTCCCCCCCCACTGACATCAACGATGGGGCACTATTCCCCCCCCCCCACTGACACCAATGATGGGGCACTATTCCACCCCCCACTGACACCAATGATGGGACACCATTCCTCCCACTGACACCAATGTTGGGACACCATTCCTCCCACTGACACCAATGATGGGGCACTATTCCCCCCACTGATACCAATGATGGGGCACTATTCCCCCCACTGATACTAATGATGGGGCACTATTCCTGCCACTGATACCAATGATGGGGCACTATTCCCCCCACTGATACTAATGATGGGGCACTATTCCTGCCACTAATGCCAATGATGGGGCACTATTCCTGCCACTGATACCAATGATGGGGCACTATTCCTGCCACTGATACCAATGATGGGGCACTATTCCTGCCACTGGTGTGCATTGGAAGAGGGGTAGTCTTATATGGCGAGTATAGCTCAAACACTAAATTTTAGCAGGAAAAGTAGGGGGGTCGTCTTATACGCCCAGTCGTCTTATACGCCGGCAAATACGGTAATTCTTACATCTAATATGAACATACATGATTCATAAAAAAACACTTTAGTGTTTATGAAATAGATTTATTTTTTAATAGTTAGCAGCACATAAGCACTTAATTATGTTATGAATTATACATGTTTATATTTGGTAGAAATTGAGCCACACTTTTTTCCATGAATTATTCATTTTTTATGAATCATGTATGTTTATTAATGATGTAAGAATTAATTTTCTTTATAAGTGCTACACTGTCATTTATTGTCATTACACTGTTTTAATGATTTCACAGGGGTGTTTTAGCAGCCCCTAACATAAAAGTGTAACAGTGCTATTTTATATCTTTTTGATAGCAGTGCAGACGTACCTATTTTTTAATATACAGAAAAAAAAATGTCCTTTTGCTCTACCCTACTCTTTGTTCTGAGTTTTTTCCAGGCATCTTCAGTCAAACCAAGTAATGTCACAGGTCATTTTTTCCAAACTACTTTCTTCAGTTGTGGACAGATCCTGAGTGTTGCTGAGAGTGTCATCACTAAATTATATAGTGCAGCATTTACCTGTGAGTTCAGGGCGTGGGAGAGGCCTTTGACACTCTGGACCCACAATCAGTAGATTGAATGATATTGGGTGCCACTCAACTCAGAAGAGGAGTGATCAGTTGACTTGTAATTCTGCTAGAAACAGCACTAGGAAAAAGTGGAGTATAGCAGTTGGAGCTCCTTTATTATTTGAAACTACTGAGGGGGAATTAACTAGAATTGAACTTCTGTGATTAAATATGTAGTAAAGCAATGATAAGGATAAGAACCATGGAGCTTGCAACTTAAAACATGTCTGATGGATGGGTGTAGCATGGTGCAGCAACAGTAAACACCCTGAGGCCTGGAGTGTAGTAACTGATGTATTGAAGAACATGCAAACAAAACAACAACCCGGCATGGAGCTCACCTGATTGCCAGTCAATATAACAGAGATTCAGGAGTAGTAAGTCCAGACTGAAGACAGCACTTGCCAAGAGGGGGTGGAATGCGACCTGGTCAGTCCAACCCAGAAGGGAGCTCACTGAAGTGCAGGCAAGCCTCATAGCTGTCCCTCTTCCTCCAGAACCTGTCCCTACCACTAGTGCATTCCCTGACAGAGGCTTATGCTCTCCCTAAACTAGCAACTTTGCAAATGTGCTCCAAAACCTGGGGGCAGGGACTTAAAAAGACTGCATGACCCAAGATGGCCACCAGGGTCACCTTGATGCAGCATGGCCAACCAGTATGCTGTTACAGGAAATCAAAGGAATGATATACAGCAGAAACCAGTTTTCTCTTGACTTCCCCTTCCAGCTGTACTGCTGCTTCAAAAAAACACCACCTACAGTGAAGAAACTAGGCTGCACTTACCTACAAGTCACCAACTCTTCATATTTCTACAGATTGCCTTAGGCCTCTTTCATAAGGAAAAACCATGTGAAAGGCCATCTTTGCCCACACAGAATGTATTGAACTGCCTGCAGTTGGATACGTGAAACACCTGTCCATCCCATGCAGGCAAATACGGTCCTTTGCACAGGTGCAGGGGATAGGTATGCTCATATGAATGAGACCTTAAAATGTAGGTTTTGCATGTTCCTGTCCAAGGTGGAAACAAGCAACATTAAATGACATCTGCAGATATGAATTGGAAAAAAAAAAATATATATATATATGTCAACTTGAGAGGACATTTAATAAAAAGATATGGAAGAGGCACTCGCTTAAGCTTTTACTGTTCATGTGTTGTGACTTTAAAAAGAGACTTAAGATTGCAAACAGTAAAAAAGGAAATGTTGAGCAGACATGGGAAGTTGAGCAATGCATTTAGCAAATAAGAGCAGATGACTTCTAGAATGTAAAAGAAGTGTTGTCATGCAGTGGTTATGCAGATATGATAAGATATACTGAGAATTATACTATAGATACTGTAACTGGTACAGTGCAGAGTCCATACAGACAGAATATAAATAGACACTGAGAATTAGACCCAGCACACAGAACAAGAGAATTGGTACTATGCAGAGTCCATACATACAGAATGTGTGCCGATACTGAGATTTAAAGATAAGGAGAAGTGTTACTGAGCAGAGTCCATAAACACAGAATAAGAACAGATGCTCAGTATTATTTCCAGGATACAAAACAAAAAAAGCGGTACTTAGCAGAGTCCCCACATACAGAATAAATACAAATACTTGGAATCACACCCCGCATAAAGAACAAAAGAAGTGTTGCTCTGCAGAGTCCAGACATAGAGAGTAGGTACAGTTACTGAGTTTTATATACAGCATAAAAACACAAGAGAAATGTTACTTGTGCAGAGTCCAAAGATACAGAATAAGTACAGATACTGATTATTATATCCATCATACAAAACAAGAGCATAGGCACTAAGCAGATATTAATACAGAATAAGACCAGATACCAAGAATTCCATCTAGCATACAAAACAAGAGAAGTGGTACTGTGCAGTGTCCATACATGCAGAATAGGAACAGATATCAAGAATTACAGCTAGAATAGAAAACAAGAGAAGTTGTACTGTACAGAGTCCATACATACAGAATAAGAACTGATACCAAGAATTACACAAAGCATACAGAACTAGAGAAGTGGTAATGTGAAGAGTCCATACATACAAAATTAGATAGTTACTAGGAATTACATTTAGCATACAAAATGAGAGAAATGGTACTGAGTCTATGCATACTGGCGGTTATTTACTAAAACTAGAGCGTGCAAAATCTAGTTCAACTCTGCATAGAAACCAATCAGCTTCCAGGTTTTATTGACAAAGCTTAATTGAACAAGCTGAAGTTAGAAGCTGATTGGCTACCATGCACAGCTGCACCAGATTTTGAGTGCTCCAAGTTTAGGAAATCTCCCCCTGTAAATGCGATCAGACATTGGTAGTTGCACCAGACATACAAAAGATATGCATTAGTAATGTGTCACAGTTACATAGAGAGCAAAAACAGAAACAAATATTCAGTATACAGTATATAAGAGAAGTAGTACTACGTAGTACTGTGCAGGTAAAAAATGACTCCTGAGATTTTAGGGTGAGTTGATAAAACTGAAAAAAATGTAGAGTAAAGTGTAAGCAGAGTTACAGCTCAGTTTGTAATAAAGGTTCTTGCAGAGGGAAGCCAAACAACATAAAAAGCTCCCTAGGCCAGAATCCCGCATTGCAGTAAAAGAACATAGCTCTATAATCAGTTCTTGACTTCTTAATGCTTCATTTCTACCTTTCCTATTGTGTGGATTAATCCACTAGATCATAAACAAATTCCTTCATTTTTTTTACGACAAGGCTACAAGCTTATCAGTCAAAGACAATGCAGTCAGCACTAGGCCCTGTAATGAAAACCTTGATTTCATAAATCATCCCACTCAAGTTGAGGTCAGCCTTAAAATTCTTATCAGGTGTAAAATTTCTCATAGTCCCTCATGCTGTTCCATTTATTGAAAACAATAGAAGGGATGTCAGCATACAAATGATGAGCCGATCTTGCCAAGAGGGGAATTTTCACAAATAATAGATTATATCTTACCTTATCCTTTCAATAAGGTTGTTAAAATACAATATTACCACATTTTAAAACACCAACATATCCTCAAACATAAATAAAGGAACAGGACATATTTAACAGCTCCAGAAATACTTGAATAAAAAGATATATTATACAAATATATGTATATAGATGCATTTGCAATGATA
The DNA here is from genome assembly GCF_062004578.1 of Staurois parvus. Lineage (NCBI taxonomy): Eukaryota > Metazoa > Chordata > Amphibia > Anura > Ranidae > Staurois > Staurois parvus. The sequence goes on from NW_028318524.1 coordinate 149,543, forward strand.
ACATGTTCATGAAAACCAAATGTCTGTCAAACCATTAGTTACCTATCCAGACATGCTACATAATGGCATTTTTGTTCTTTATTTCGAAGAAATAAATTTGCATATTTTTAGTATGTCCTTACCATAACATTCACCTTAAGGTGATTTTTATACATTACTTACAGTTTTATGTGCTCTGAATATATAAAATGATACCTTATACTGTATACTGTACATATATGTATATTCCTCCTCTGTTGGCCATCTGTTTATCAAATGGTGCAATAAAGTATATTTCTACTTTTGTAACCACATTGGGATAACACTTGATTTTTTTTATATGTTCCCATTAACACAGCATAACTTAAAGTGGTAGTAAAGTCATTATACTTAAAGGATAAGTTCACCTTTCCTAACATGCTACATGTTACACCCATATTCAGGGCATATGTTATGAATTGACCGGCCCCCACTCCCCGTCCCACAGGGCCGTGCAGGGCTCCACCCATCTGCCTCGTCACTTATTCACAGTCCTCTGTGAATGAGAACCTACGAATCCCAGCAGCCTTAGTGGCTGTCGGTTTGTAGTTCTCAGTAAACTTCCTCTTTTTCAGACCATTCTCTGTAAACCCTAGATATGGATGTGCATGAAAATCCCAGTAGATAAGCAGTTTTTGATCAGCAGTTTTTGAATACTCGGACCAGCCCATCTGGCACCAACAGCCATGCCACATTCAAAGTCACTTAAATCCTCTTTATTTCCCATTCTGATACTCAGCAAGTCATCTTCACCACATCTAGATGCTTAAATGCATTGAGTTGCTGCTATGTGATTGGCTTAAAGCAATTTGTGTTTCCAAGCAATTGAACAGGTGTACCTAATAAAGTGGCTGGTGGATGTATATTGAAGTAATACTCAAAGTATATATACATTTTCTTTAAGAGTTCAACATTAACCACTTGCCCCCCAGAGGATTTAACATCTGGGGCAATCTAAGGGTTAACTGCGTGCTGTTTCACTACTTGGGCTGTGTGTGTGCTTCACTGTAAGCACACTACTTTGTATGGCACTGCTATGCAGAGCCATACAAAACAGTGTGCAGGAGCTGACAGAGGAGAGATCTATAAATATCACAATGGTGCCACGCTCCTAATTGTTATTAATTAAATATCATAAAAATTGTTTTAAATTAAATCCATATAATAGTGTAAACACAATATATATATATATAAAAATGAAGTGCACCCATAAAGTGATAATACACTGAAAATAACAGTCAATATTCAATGTGCACAAAAAATATAAACATGATTGATGATAAATGAGTGATAAATAAATCAGTCTCTGGTGATACTCGTGAAAAATCCCAGGTGATGTGAACTCCAATTCCCAGTAACTTGAATAATGATCTTATTATGCGCTCACCTCATATAAAGCCTATAAATAAGCTAAAAACGCTTGTGTTCCCCAAATGGGACTATATCCTTGAGTTGCACCGTAGCAGTAATGGTGGTTACTCCTTAACAACGTAGCAGTTTTTTTATATATATATTGTGTTTACACTATTATATGGATTTAATTTAAAACAATTTTTATGATATTTAATTAATAACAATTAGGAGCGTGGCACCATTGTGATATTAATTTTTATGCACATTGGATGAGTATGTGTTTGGTGCTGACGAACCTATCTTATAATTAATTGGTGGCTCACAAGATTTCTATTTCATTTCAAGAGGAGAAATCTATGTTGTCTATACACAGGTCTCTTCCCCTTCAGAGATAATCGTCGATCACTGGGTGCTGGCAAGTAATCATCGGCCGGGACCTTATGATTGCCAGCCGCGGCCATATGTGATGGAGAAGTCAATGGGGGGTGGTGTCTGGGCTGGGGGGAAGACAAGAAACTCGGTTTTAGAGAGGTTCAATTTAAGGAAGTGGAGTGACATCCAGTCTGATATGTCGCTCAGTAGGTGTGTGATTCGGGCTGAGACCAAGGGGGTGAGGTGGGGGGTTGAGAGATAGATTTGTGTGTCGTCGGCATAGAGGTGGTAGTTGAAGCCGTGAGAGTGTATGAGTTGGCCAAGGGAGGAGGTATAGATGGAGAAGAGAAGGGGCCCGAGGACAGAGCCTTGAGGGACCCCAACAGAGAGGGGAAGTGAGGGGGAGGTGGTAGCATTATAGGTAACGCTGAAGAGCCCATCTCTTTTTATTTGGCTTCAAGTGATCCTGTTGTTGCAAAGTAAACACAGACTGTATGTCTGTGCACTCTTGTGACCCAGAATCAGACACAGTGAGCTAAATTCCACTGTCGGCTGATGTCACAGAGATGGACAAGGCCCTGTAAGGACCCAGTCAATAATGTTGGGATCCACCCAGATGCCTGACCAGCAGCTCTCTCAGCCTCTCAGGATACCGCTAAGAGCCTGAGCTAGCTGCTTCCACCCCTTCCACAGCCTGGCTCTCTAATGAGCACTGGAGGAGCAGAGCAAAGTGCAGTGAAAGACAGTCTTTGGCTCTCTGCTCATAGCAGACCAAAAACTCAGTGATCAGTCATGTGATCGCTCAGTTCTTGGTCTTAGAGCTGGCAAGGGACAATTGCACCCGCACAGCAATGCTGCAGCCATAGAGGTGAGTATGAATGTTTATATTTCCCAATCCCGCTCTTCTCCTTTAAACTCAGGCACTTTGTTACACTTTGTTTGCATTTTTATGATGGCTTTCAGTAAATTCATATTGCTTACTAAAACACCCTCTATTTGTATATACACTTTGTTCTACCTAAGTCCCAGAACAGAAAACTTCCTAAATATATCATACTTTCTTCATAATTTCTAACATGCAATCAATGTATCATCAAAAAAGCTGATGTCACACCATCAAGATTTCTAGTCATCATTTCAGCACCATAATTTATGTTCAAGCAAACTTTTTTGTGCCTATGCTTTTCTATTTTATAATTTCTATTCACATAGGATGTTCATCAATCAAAGATTAATGGGTAATATCACTTTTCATTTTGTGGACTTCATCCAAAATTCCTTTACAGAATGACTAATAACTGGCAGAAATTTTCAAGGACGATCTGAGCTTTACTGGAGTGTACATCTACTTACCATGTAAAATATTTATTTTCTTTAACGTTATGCATTGTAACATCTCAGATTTAGACCAGACATACTGGATAGGTGAGAGATCATGATGTACCTAAATAATAAATCGTTCGTAATTGTTTTTATCTCAAGAGCTTGAAATGATGGGTCAAGTTTAATTATTGGTTTATTCCCTTAAAAGAAAACAGTTGTAAAAGTGTTCCATCCTTTGCATGAACATCAGCTCTGAGAACTTAGTTGCAAAATAACTTTTGTTAAATCTGCATACAAATATCTTAACATGTGACAGCATACATTTTTTCACAATGGGAATTTTTAATATGGTAAGTGTGTAGTGCATAGAGAGTTTTATACCGTTGTTTTTGCTGGTATAGTTTTCAGCTGCATATTCTTATGTCATGCTCTCTCTCTCTCTCTCTCTCTCTCTCTCTCTCTCTCTCTTTCTCTCTCTCTTTCTCTCTCTCTCTCTCTCTCTCTCTCTCTCTATATATATATATATATATATATATACACACACACACAGCATGGGAGAGAAAGTGTGAGAGGCTTATTTTAGGAACAAAAGTAGATGTCAGGAATCAACAGCAGAGATGGCCAGATCTGTGTGGCTACACTTAGAAACTGAGACCAGACTATATATGGTAAAATAAATGTATTAATAATAAACAAAAGCCATCCACATACCAGAAAGCAAGCAAACAAGAAGATACAAGTGAAGTACTGTAGAGTGCAGGGTACAGGACAAAAGAGCAAGATCAGGAGCAGGATAAATGGCAGAAGCGTCAGACTTGGCACAGAAAGGCAAAACAAGGTTACTTAAGTGGGACCTAAGTACCTTCCCAGCAGCCAGCATCAGGTGGAAACTGATTACTGGAATCTGCTGGCTGCTGAGAGACACCCACTGGTGAACACTCAAACTGCAACCTCTAGCTCTGGGAAGCATAGTGCCACCAGCAGGTGATCTAAGTCCTGACAGTAAAGCTGTTACTTATACCAAAGAATCAGAATTCTTGTTTAATTTCACATGCAGTGAAATTTGAAATGTGAATCTACAATTGTAGTATAGCTAATGTGGCTTATTATTTCAAATATTGCCTACAGTGTTAAAAAAAAAACAATGAACCTGTACTATGAGACATGAGTAGCTACAATTGTTGCTATTGAAACATTGTTATTGCAATATTCAGTCATTATATTATGGTATTTTTAGCAATGTTGGATGGCAGCCTAGCTTGATAAAAAGCTGATCTGTAATCATCCCAATAAAATTATATTTTGATTTCTGATGCCCGAGTATTTGGTGAAATGGTTTAATAGCAGTTTAATAGCAGTGAATGCCAAAGCTTTGTGTGTAAAAATGTTTCCTCTATTGACAAACAATACAGGGAAGTACAGAAGTGTCTGTGGTCGCTGCATACAGAAATCCATTTGAGTGCAGCCCCTGTCTCTCATTCAAAGCAACATTTACAGATCATGTGGTAGGTGCTGCTATATCTGGTCATACATGGCTCAAATTTCAGCTGATTCTTGTGAAATAATCAAAATTTGAGCCATGGGTGGCTTTTGCCACTGCCACTGGGCTCAATAAATTTTGACTGAGAATGTATGTATTTTCTCATTTGGTAAATAGGATAAAAACGAGCGCTGGATCTGACAGATTCAAGCCGCTAGCATAAAGGTAAACCTCATATAACCTCTTCATAGAAAATAAAATACAGCAAAAAATGCAGCGCTTGAGTGTATAGTAAGGGGAATTAACATATGTACAACAAAATTAGAAGGAAATACATTAGAGGTATGACATGCACCAGGTTTAACGTACATAAATTAATGTAAACAGTGGTCGGGTAAGTAATAAAGATTCATCCAACCAATCAAAGTGCATATAGTGATAGGGATGTTAGAGTCATTAGATCTAGGAGTACATCCGAGTGCCAATCAAATCCGTGACTTCTGTGATAGGAGATTAGCTGTAAAATGCACTAACCAGATAGCGCAAGAAAAGCGCATTGGAGTATAATGACCCTCTCCTGGTCACAGCCAAATGGTCATCAGCGTAGAACCCTCAGGAACACCTGTGCACCACTCTTGCCGTTCTCCTACCACCAGGGGGAGTGTGCCTCTTTACAGTAACACGAATTCGCCTTATATCCTCTATCGCCAGGGATGGTGTGCTTTCATATCAGGAGATCATCTTAGGGACTCAGCAATAAGACCCAAAAGAGAGAAATCTTGATAGTGTAGTATTTTTATTCAAGAGATTGGTTTTTACCAATTTGGTATTGAAGTGGTTAAATAGTTCACTTGGGCTGAGCTGGTCCAAACAAACATTTACTTCTGTAAGAGATGCAGAGGCACACAGTGCTGTAAGAACTGTATGTGGCCTCTGCTACTGTGCAAGTAGTATACCACACTGTGCTCCGGCAGTGGCACGGGAACTTCCCATCCCACATATGAAACAATCCATTCAGGCTGAGTGCTGCTCAGCCATTCATAGGAACCTTTCCATTGCATGAGTAAATAAGATTTTTCTGATAGGCTGAGGTGGAGATGTGATTTTTCTGCCTACCACTCCCCCTCATCCGGTCAAAGAGGCTCTGTATTTATTCAGTACCAACAAGCTATTTAAACTTCACTAAAAGATGGAGATCAGCTTTATGTAGTCAGAACAAGGCTGGTTTGTTTTCCTTCATCCCTCGCCCAGACAAGTGCATGTATTAAGATGCTACAGCCAGGCAGCTTGGTACTAGCAAAGATTTCAAAAAGATAATCCAATAAATTGGACATAATTAGGTGTCTTTTAGCTTTAAGGGAGGGTTTGCACCTCTGCATTTGATTATTATTATTATTATTATTATTAATGTTATTATTATTTGATATATTATCTGATATTACTAGCCAGTTCTAAAGTATGTTTGGGGTTGATTTACTAAGGTATATAGGCTGTTCATTTTGCAAGGAAATTTATTCTTTGCAAGGCATTATTTCCCTTAGCTTATTGAATGTTCTCTTCACTCAGCAAAGAAAACCCAATCAAGTGTAAGGACAAAAAAAAGCATTTTTGATTGCACATGAATGGATGATAAAAGTTAGCAGAGCATCACTAAGCTAAGGAAAACTTCCCTTGCAAAGTGAACAGTCTATCTACTTTTTTTTATAAATCAACCCATTTGTCTCTATCCACTCCTAATTTTTCTCTCTCTCTCTCTCTTTGGCATTGTGTGTGTTTGTCTATGTGTGTGTTATTTAACTATTTTAAATGCATACTTGGAAGTTGCAGTGACTGACTTTGTGAATTGTGTTCTCCATGCTATATATCTGGCTTAACATTTTTACCTTTTAATCCTTCTGTGTAAGCAAAGGATTATTGTTTTTGTTTCTTCTAACCAGCACACACTACTGTGAATACAAACTAAATTGTTGATCCTTCACACTGATGTAAAATGGAATTTCGGTCATGAATATGCATAGAACTGGTTTTGCGTACAATGGATTAGTTTCATATGCATTATTACAAAAGAACATTGAATGTCACAGTCCTGGATCGAAGGTTAAACTGCACAAAATCTTTAAACTATATACCTAAACTTTAACAATGTCATGGAAATTTTTATATAATATTTGTCCATTACCTGTGTTATTATATTATTCAGTAGAAGTATGCTAACATACTGCATGTTGATGTTTTTAAATACTGTTTTTGATATATTGTGCCTTGGGTGAGCACTCCATCGGGTACTTGTGTGGAATACTACTTTTTTGCTTAATATCTAGTCCTACACAGTCAAAAGCCCTATTACTTTCAAATTACTGCTTGATTCTTCTTCACTTTTCAGTTTAAAAAAACGTGCTCCTTAATCATGGAAATTAATCATGATAGTGAAAGTAAAGCTGTAATTACAGGGTTATTGTACATCTGCATATCTTTATTAAGTTGTTTGACATTTACCTATTACCCAAAAAGTGCTCTTTAAAATGAATAAAAGCAGGTCTGACCTCCATCAGATTTAAGGAAATGAAAAGCTAATCACCTTTTTAATAAGAGCATTACTAGTCCTTAAGTACTAATTTTTAAAGTAAACCTGTAGTTTCCCTATAATAATAAAATTATAAATCAACAGATTTATCCCATAGCAGTAGCAATAGGTACATGTGGTTATCTTTCTTGTGCTCTTCTGCTGCATCAATCCACTGTCAGAGCAACACAGGATTCCTGCAAAATTGTAACCTTCCTTATTACAGGGCTAAACATTGCATTCTTGGAGGCAGGAGGAAGTGTTATATATTTGTCCATACTCAGAAGTACTAAAGTTCTCTCCCTTTTGTAGCAAGATCAGAGCAGCAGGGAAGTGAAGTAGATGAGTTATGACCAGGGGTGGACTGACCATTTGGCACTGCCCGAGGGCCCGGCGCCAGTAGGGGGCCCCATGAGATGCCCCTGGTACCTTTTTCATAGGATTTTTTGAGTTTGGGCAAGGACACAGGGGCCCCATGATCCCCTATTGCCCAGGGGCCCCATGAGTTGTCAGTCCGCCCCTGGTTATGACAGACAGCACAAGGTGCTTGCTGTGCAGCAAACTTATTTTTTGCCTTGTATGCCTAAAGTGCAGATTCACTTTTTGTGCAGCCAATCGGAGTTCACTATGATTAATTCAGAGAGGCTAGATGAAAAAAATACATTGTAGCAGAATTTTCTCCAAGAAGCAGATTTATTTAAGTCCTTCTTTTAATATTTGTTTATTCATTCCTGCAAACTGTTAAAGTGTATATATAACTAATTTTTTGTAGATAGTTTTAAATAGAGCAGGGAAGGATTTAAACCCCTGTAAATTTTTCATCGCTGTTTGTGTCCCTGGAACAAAAAGCAAAGGGAAAAGCTAAAATGTCAAAAACAGAACAGGAGGTGAGATTAAATCATTAAATGTGGAAACTTATTCTAGTGACATCTGTCAAAAGAAGAGTTCCCTTGGATAAAAAGTAAACACCGCTTGAGGTTGGTCTTAATCTAGCCCACATTCACTACACACTAACAGATGCTGGCCCTGTTCGTATTGCACCCTGCTCGGCAAGTGCCTTTTTACCACTTTTTTTTGTGTTTCATTCCCACTGCACACATCATCTAAAATGGATAACACCGTGCAGACTTCCTCACCCAGTAAGGGTAATTATAGCAGGCCTTTAACATCACCATCAGACAATCCACTAAGATCAGGTCAATGCAACCATATACTGCAGACAGCAGAAGATGGTAATGTCTCCATGAAAATGTATTTTTGGAGACTGGAATGTCTGAAGGTGAAGGAGATCAAGTCTTATTGGGATGTAGGTACACTTACAAAATATTTAACATTGGAGCGACTTCCACGTGGTTTAAGGATAAAGAAATTTCCAACATTCAATCTTTTCAATGAAAGTTTAAAGAAAGGATGGACTGACACTGCTTGCTCATTTAAATGTGTACAAGGAACTAAACGAGCTGCAACAGGATACTGCAGCAATACAGAAATACATTCTGTTTTACAACATGATACAGGTTTTGTGGAACTGGCTACAAGTTGGATACATTGGAAAAGGAGGTAATTGCTGGTAAGAAAGAAAAAATGCTTAGAGATCGTTTGGATTATGAAGCAAATAATGTTTATATTTAGAAAAAGCCATTTTATCTGGTTTACCCACGGAAAGGCTGCTTTAAAAAGCAAGTGAGTTTTTTTGACACTGAGAATGAACTTTTGAATGACACATTGGCGGCCACTGCTTCTGATTCTTACCCGACATCACTAGCTGTAATGCTATGAGCACTTGTCTTGCTGACCTGAAGAATCTAATTATGAATACTCACAGACAAACCAAAAGGAAAAATAAAAGTAAAAAAGCAAGGCAAGGAGAAAAGAAACATAAATGGAGATGGCAGTGCCTGATACCGGCTATGGGGACAAGTACGGAAATGACTTTTAATGTATTGAATTTATCCCATAGAACACTGATTCTGAGATTTCTTTCTTGTCTAGAGGATTGAATTTCTGCCGTAATAGACATTTTGATTTATTTGATATTATTCTTGATGTGAATACATTTGTGCATTCTTTAACACGTAGAAAACACTATTTTAATGCTTCCAATGATTACAGTATAGGAGGTTCAGGATGCTTCAGAATCTGACAATGATATCCTTCAATTTAATCCAAACTTTGTTAAACTGTGTGCAATGTGTAACTTAGAGGGTTTGGCTTCTGAATCTGGCCCTGATTTGATTGACCATTTGAGTCATGATACCTCTATACCTTTTATTTCAGATCTGATTTTTATCCTATCGTTTCTTGGGGCAATAAAATGGACCAGTTCCAGAAGTTTGTTGAAAAAGATCTTATTTGTCTAGCATTAAAGATTTCTTGGGGGGCACATGCACAGACTTTGAAGATGGCGGACATGTAATCCCACTGCTGTGGTCCCCATTTGCTTTCCGGGACTCAGGCCACACTTACGCAGCAGCTGAAGACACAGGAGTTGGTCACCCTACCTCTGAACACCTTCAAGCATCTCATGGAAAAAATATGGTGACAAAAATACCCCTCCCCAGCCCACACCAAGCTATGACCTCCTCTGTCATTGAATACTGTTTAGGCCTGCATCCCTGGCCTCGAATATGCAGGATGAAGTGCTGTAGCCCAAGGACATGCTTGCGGCCGATGGAGGGCTACAAGCAACAGTTTCTTCACTCCCGCTGATCGAGCCCACTTCAGTGATTACTGTAGAAGTCCCAAATTTGAAGCTGCAAGCCCTACTTAACAACTTAACCCAAAAAATCACAAAGGAAATGGGGAAAATTGCCCAGAAACTGCTGGGGGAAATTGCTCATCTAGGTGCATGTCCCGATACAGTGGAAACAAAATTTGATGAACTAGTGCAGTATGTAAATGTGCTAGGAGAAGATAATGCCGCACTCAAGCACACAGTTTCCCAACTCCAAATGAAATGGGAGGACCTGGTGAATTGAGATAGAAGCAAAATCTGCAGATCTGTGGGATTACATAGACTTTAAGTGACCACAACATTCGTCCTTACATTTGGGCCTTTTCACTACTCTAGCCCCCCACATTCCTGATATTGATTGGCGAATGGAAAGGGCTCATAGGTCTCTGGCCCCCAAACCACCAGGAGGAGAAAATCCTAGAGACATTATTGTCCGATTCCATTATTACGAAAGCAAGGAGGCTCTCACCATTGCAACATGCAACCGTCGAATAATCTACAGATGTTTTCTTTTCACCTATCTGCCTCAAAAGATGGGGTGCAATATTCCATGTGAGATCTTCAAGAAAGTGAGTCTTTCTGCGAAATTTGGGCTTATCTCCCCTTCCCAAAGAGGACCTACTTCCCCCTCCTGCCACACCAAGTCCAGCTGTCACCCTGGGCAATCTGGACCCCCACTAAACAGAAAACTCAGAAGGCTTTCTCCATTCCACAATGGGCTTTGTTTGCTAGACACCCTTCTTGACTGCTTCAGTTGATCCCTGTTGTATCACCCATCTTTTTCTGACGTCCCTGGCGCCCCATTGAATATGATGATCATGGAAATTATTTCCAATCCATGGGATGATTAGTAACTCACATTAATTAGTTTGTTTCAATTTGATTTTTTTTTCTGGAAGGTTCTACATCATTTGATTTGATTTTATCACCCAGAAGGTACTTTGTTTTTGTTTAACTTTTTTTTTGGTGTCCTTTTTTGACCCTACCAAAGTGTTCAGGTATGCATTACTCAATGTCCTGTATGCCCTCTTGCTTATTTTCATGTTCACCATACCCTTCCTATTCTCCACACCATGGGTATCCCTCACCTCTTTATTTTCTTGATTATTTTGCATATAATTTTGATACTGTATGATGGCATTACGTGTACTCTTGTATAATGTGAAGGGGTTAAACTCTATTTAAAAGTAATAGCTGGCCTTGAAAGAGTTCAAATCCTCTTACTTTGATTAACATCTATGCACCCAACTCAGATCAAATCTAATTTCTTACTGATGTTTTTGAAAAAATATGGAAAGTTTCTCAACCTTTCATGATTGCAGGTGGCGACTTTAATATGACCATGTCGCCATTGAAAGATAGGCAAACACTGAACCAGACTGCACCCTCAGCAAGAGTGCATACATTTTCTACCTCCTTTCACAAAATAATTAGAGCCCACAACCTCTTGGATACATAGAGAGTGAAACATCCCATTAGTAAACAATAAATATTTTATTCACCCCCATACAAAATACGTTTTTGTGACTGCCCCTCTGTTAACACATGTGCTTGCCACTGAAATCAATTTACTTAATTACAGCTTACAGAATAATTTACATAATTTTTCTCAACTTAAAGCAGGAATGGTGCTCGAGGTTTCGATCCTTTTGCAACTGGGTCCCAGCTGAAAAAGGGAACTACAGTTCAAAGCTCCTCTCTTCTCTCTCAACTAACCTCATAGAATGTTAGTCAATAAACTTTAGAAATCAATAAGCTTTTAAAACAATGGATTGCATACTCACTTTCTCTTCTGGGTAAAATTACTCCCTGGTCTTTGTGCTGGGAGCGCGCCTTGCAGAAAGACAGGTATGGAAATTAGCAGCCCCACGGAAAAAAAGCCCAGTTCTATGAGGCTGCTAATTTGCGTGCAGTCAGTGTCAAGGGCTTAAATTATTAAAACACTCCTTCCTCAGTTTCATATGGGGTAACTACTCATCATATTGCCAGATCAGTTGCACTAACACTACGATCTAGAGGAGATCTGGGAGAAGAAATTGAGAAGGGAATTATGAGCTCAGTACATCCATGTTCCATGATATGATCTCACAAATTAATTTCCCAGTTATGAGGTATATGTCTTACTCTCATGTTATTTACCCTTTCTATATGGAAAAAATGCTGTGAACAGTTCTCTCTCTTCTCCTTGCCTTGCACTCTTAAATATACTTTTAACCCAGAAATCCCAGATATCATTTTATATGGTTGAATGCTTCCCTGGTCACAAGCAGGAGTTTTTTAACTTTGACATTTAGTACATCCACTTCCCTGCACATAGAAGACATTCATCTTTTTCTGAAATGGAAAATAAATATAATATTCCCAAACATTATCTCCAAATTAAAAATGTATCTCCAAATTAAACACTTCTTCCTTTCAAGGGCCCCCTCCTGAACCCTTGACAAACCTATTGTTTTGAACTTTTGTGTGCTCAAGGCCCACATGAACCACATTTAATCTTGTCCATATATAAAATTCTTAATGAATATGTCACACTGACTGAGACTAGCCATCTTTATATGCGAAAATGGGCCAACATACTAACCAGGCCTATTTCACTCCAACTATGGACAATGATCTGGAAACATTCTGCTAGGCGTCGAGGTGTGTGGCGCAAAGAGAGACAGTCTATAAGATCTTGCTATTTTAGTATAAAACTCCATATATTTTACATGCTCGTAAACCATCTGCCTCCCATTATTGTTAGAGATGTTGCGGAGATGTGGGGACTCACTATCATATTTTTTTGGAAGCGCCCCATCATTCATCCTTTTTGGACACTTTTGCAAAATCTTCTAGACAGACATTTTCCTTTAGATCCCATATATTTTCTACTTGGTATGCCATACCTGAGCATCTCTAAATATGCAAAGTGGCGGATGACTTTTATTTTATTAGCAGCCAAAAGAGTTATCCCTTGCTGTTGGTTATCTAAAACCTCCCCTACAAACTTCAAAATTGTATCCACCATAGCTGAAATTTGAAGGATGGAACACCTCACGACTATAGTGCAAGAGTCAGTATCAAGTTTTACAAAAGTCTTGGAAACCTGGGACTGAATGAATCCTGATTGTTGGGTTCTCTGCTAGCTTTCTATTTTGACCCTTAAATGTTCTCTAATTATCTTCTCCCTCCTACTTGAAATACTCATGGTGTGTCCACTTGATACTGTATTTGATCATACTGTATGTTCTTTCTGGGTCTTATTGAGCCTATTTAAGAAACCATAGTACATTATTGTTAAACCCTTTGTATTTCTGCTGCATTTCTATTGTAGTCATTGCTGTTACTATTTATACATGATCTACTTGAAGCAGGGACCACTGTTGTATGACTACTACTCTGTAAACTTTTTTTTGTACTTTTTAAAAATTCCAATAAAAGTACAATTACAAAAAAAATATTTCTAGTTCAAGACATACTGTACCTTTGTAGACAACCTCACCACTATTGAAAGAATTGTCTTAAAGAATCTTTGTCATGATACTAGCACTGTCATTAGAAATTCCAATAAGGGGGGTCTGTGATGGTACTGGACTCAGCGTCATAAAGAGACGAAGCATTAAGACAGCTGTCAAATGTTAATACCTATATTAAACCTAAAAGCGATATTGGCTAAATTATTTGAATGACAACACATTGAATTTAACATTTGCAGGCCATGCCTTTCTGGATGTTACTTCAGTAGGTGAGGGGGCAAAGTTACATCAAATCTTTAAATAAAGCCATCTGCTAGCAACTCTCTATTGAGAGCAGATTCTGGGCACCCCCAACATACCTTTAAGAATATTCCAGTGGGATAATTTTTAAGACTTCAGAGGGTCTGTAGCAATACTGGTGATTTTGATAAGGAGGTAGTGACAATGCTGGAACAATTTGAGTCTAGAGGGTATCCCAGATCTATGCTACATAGAGCTGTGGGCATTGCCAAAAAAAAGCATGCTGTGATTTGTTAAGAGATAAGAAGAGAGCTCTACATAGTAGCAAGGCCCCAGTTTTCTCCAGTGCTTACCATACTGAATTTGGAAGAGTAAGAAATGTTATCCAGAAGTATTTATCAATTTTGTTTAATGATCCTGCCTATTCTCAAGTGCTGCCTGAAGGCATAAAAACAGTTTCTCGTAGAGCCCCCACTTTGGGCAGATATCTGTCTCCCAGTCTGTTTTCCAGTGAGAGGAAAAGTTCATCTCACTGGTTACAGTTTAAAGGCAATTTCCAGTGTGGAGCTAAAGGTTGCCCTTGTTGTCCACATATTAAATTGGAGAGAAGTTGTCCATTATACCAGTGTTAATAAAAATTATAACATTTTCCTTCCTTCATTAATTGTAACACCAAATATTTGGTATATCACATTACTTGTCAGCTGTGCTCGATTCAATATGTGGGTACCCATAGACTAAGGGATCTCCTGCATGATTATTTATACTGTATGATATAGAAAATAATAATCCACTAATGTGGCAAAGCACTTTAATAAGTGCCATGTTGGTGACTTCTCATCCTTATATATACAGGAATTAGAGAAGATCATTGTTCCCAAGAGAGGAGGTGACAAATTCAAGATACTGTGCAAGAAGGAAGTCTTTTGGATCTGGGACTTTACCATGAATAGGATGTCTCATATTTTTATGAGTAACAAAAGTGATCATTTGCTAAAAAAGATTTATCCTTTTTTTTATTCTTTAACACATATTTTGTGCCGACATTTAGAAGATTGCTTTCCCATGTACCCATGTGCAGATCTGCAGACCATTCACGTTTACTATGTTTTCATTCCTATATGGCAGTTTTCACATGTACTGTATACTCGTGTATTGATATATGTTCTTTATCTTTACATATTTTCTTAATTTTATTTATGTGTTTTTTTATGCCTGTAAAGTTTTATAAGTATGATTTTTGTTTGGACTGTGGTGATTGAGAACAGCTAATTCAGTTAATTCTCTTTGGCTGTTTCTCATTTACCCTACACTGTGTTTGTAATTGAAGGTTTAACAGATGTAATTGTATGTGTATCCCCTATTTAGGCCAGTGTTGAACAATATCATTGTGGCTATGACTAAACACATTATATTTTGTGCTATTTTGCTTAGTATACTGAACAGTGGAGTGTCTATGTGATACAATAAAGGTGATATTATGGATGTGCAGCCAGCTGGACTCTTTCTCTTACATCAGAAGAGTTCCCCTTACTTTTAAGAAATTTCTTTTCACTTTTATTATGTTTTTTTAGGACAGGAAGTGAAAAGAAATCTCCCCAACAAGAAACAAGCAGCCAAAAAAAATAACTGCCAGGATTTTAACACTTCCTTTTTCTATTTAAATACAAAAAGAAAAGTTAAGTTATACATACACTTTTAACATAACTTTATGTTGGCATGTGAGTATAAGTCAACTTTAACACATTGTGTATAACATATGTCAGGTTTTTAGATAACAGGTAGGTTTAGCATAATTATTATTATTAATATTATTATTAGTCATAGGTCACCTAGCACTAGTTTATGTTAACTATTCACTTGGTCAAACTAACAGCTAAGAAGCACAGTATAACCTTTGCACAAAACATCACATGCCTAGGGTAATGGTATAAAAAAAAGCAGATAGTACAAATGTTGTGCACCTGAATCAAGCAGTTGGCAAACTCAAGAAGTCACCACTGTAGTTGGGATTATGTATACTCTAAAGAAAACCTATATTGAATCAATTTGCAGGCTATCATTGCTAACCTCTGCCTCTAAAAATGCTAATTATTAGGCCTCTTTTTCATCACAGTGTATAGCTATGTCCTGCATAACTCTCCCAGACCAGGTATGCAAATCAAGAGTTCTGATTTTGCTCTGACTTTACCTGTTATATGTTACATGAGACAAAAATTAGATCAACGGTGGAAGCCTACTTTAAGAAAACTATCACAAGAGAAATATGGAGTTGCTAACTCTTTTTAAAAATATTAGTTGCCTGCTTAAGCTGACCCTTATATTTCAATATACATTATTCTGAGGCACTGATCTGCTTAACACAAAAGTCAAAAGTTCTAAATTGCAAACTTCTTCCTGGTCAGAGACTTTGACATTGCTTGTGAGTTATTTGTTTATGTTTGCTGCAATAGAATCGTTCATAAAAAATCTGCAGCTGTTTTTTGCTGTGATTTTTATGTGCATGCTCCAGAGGGAGTTTTGGGATGATTTCCAGGTAAAATTGCTATCATTTCAAATAATGCTCATGTATATCCCATTGTTGGTCCTTCCACTGCCAAAATTAGAATTGGAGGTATATGGGACACCCTGATGTGGCCTTATAGCTTCCACATACACTGTATTGCCAAAAGTATTGGGACATCCCTCCAAATCATTGCAATAATTTTATTCAATCACCTCCATGGCCACAGATGTACAAAATCAAGTACCTAGGCATGCAGACTGCTTCTACAAACATTTTTTAAAGAATGGGTCACTCTCAGGAGCTCAGTAAATTCAAGCGTGGTATCGTAATAAGTTGCCATCTGTACAAGTCCATCCATTAAATTTCCTTGCTACAAAATATTCCACAGTCAACTGTTAGTGGAATTGTAACAAAGTGGAAGCAACTGGGAAGAACATCAACTCAGCCACGAAGTTGCAGGTAACATAAAATGACAGAGCGGGGTCAGTGCATGCTGAAGCGCACAGTGTGCAGAAGTCGCCAACTGTCTGCAGAATCAATAGCTAAAGACCTCCAAACTTCATATGGCCTTAGATTGAGGCAAATTAGCACAACAACAGTGCATACAGCGCTTCATGGAATGGGTTTCCATGGCTGAGCAGCTGCATCCAAGCCTTATATCATCAAGTGCAATGCAAAGCTTTGGTTGCAGTAGCATAAAGCACGGAGCCACTGGACTCTAGAGATGTGTTCTCTTGAGTGATGAATCACACTTCTCTGTGGCAATCCAATGGATGTGTATAGGTTGCACAAAGCAAGGTTCATAAAGACATGGATGAGTGACCTTGGGGTGGAGGAACTTGACTGGGCTGCACAGAGTCCTGACCTCAACCCGATAAAACACCTTTGCGATAAATTAGAGCTGAGACTGCTAGCTAGATCTTCTCGTTTAACATCAGTGCCTGACCTCACAAATGTGCTTGTGGAAAAATGGTCAAATATTCCTATAGACACACTCCTAAACTTAGTGGACAGCCTTCGCAAAAGAGTTGAAGCTGTTATAGCTGCAAAGGGTAGGCCAACTCAATATTGAACCCTACAGACTAAGACTGGGATGCCATTCAATTTCATGTGCGTGTAAAGGCAGGTGTTTCAATACTTTTGGCAATATAGTGCATACTGTAATTTTTTATTATTTTTTATGCTAGTAATGGTGGTGTTCAGTGACTTAAAGTGGGACTGTGATAGCAAGGTAGGCAATCTGACATTAATTGATGCTGGGTGGGAACTGACTGGCACTGACATCTCTAGTGACACTAAAACTGTGATCAGTGATGATACTATACACTGCCATTGTACTTATGATGCTGGCTGGGAAGGGGTTAGCATCTAGGGGCAATCAAAGGGATAACTGTGTGCCTAACAAGTGTAATGTATACTGCTTTTACTAAGAGATGCAGGGAGGAAAAAACAGCCACATCTCTGCTCTGTTTACAGAAGCCTGTGTTGTACACACAGAGCTCTGTACTGTAATTCACTAAGTTGATCAGCAGGTCCTGGCCATAAATCATTAGTTGGGACAGCACAGATGGACGCACGCATGCGCCCCCTACTTGGAAATGTTGGATCAATTACATGTATGTGATCCAGCTCAGAGTGGCCCCCCGCCAGTGTATACAGTATCTGCATGGGGAGGTCCACAAGCAGATAAATTGAACCTATTATTGGTGCTCCTACTATAAATAGTAGGCATGCATGTTATAAAGGTCTTTGATATAATTGTGCAGCTTTACATATATTTGCAAATAAATGCAAATTAAGCTTCTGTTTTGAAGCAAAAGCAAGTCCACAAGTCACATTTAATGAGATGATGTATAATTGGAAAGCTCAGCACAGTCATCTTGTTTTCATCTAGTTAGGCCCTTGCCTTTGGTATGCAGGTGTTTCAGTATGGACCTGATTAGGAGGATATTTCCATATGTACTTGATGGATAAGGTATTGATGAATAAGGATTAGTGAAATAGGATTTAGGCCCAGATCACATCATTATGCTTTGTTAGCTCACTCATACTAATACACTTTATGCCATGAGTTCCATTCAGAATAAATAGCAGTGCATCACACCAAAGTGCATTACCATGTGGTACACTACAGCATGATGGTTTAAATGGGTCCTAAGGGGTGCTGATATAGACCTAATGCTAATTTCTAGGGAAAATGTTTTTTTTTACTAGTGTGTTAGCAATGGTTTACCTTTGTCCTCTTTGTCCTCTATTTAAAAAGTATTCATTAGCACACTTACCTCTCCTAAAGTCACACTTTAGACTCTCTTTGGGTGACATTTGGGGGTTTATTTACTAACCCTGGTTGACTAAGAATCTTGTCCACTTCTGCATAAAAACCAATCAGCTTCCAGGTTTTATTGCTGAAGCTTAACTGAACATGCTGAGGTCAGAAGCTGATTGGCTACCATGCACAGGTGCCCAAGATTCTGAGTCAACCAGGTTTAGTAAATAAACCCCTTGCTGTCTGGAGACTAGGCACCTGTGTCATCTCTTTGTGCTGCATGGTGACAGGCCCCCCCCTTGCCCTCATACAGTTCAGTTATGTGAGATCACACACACCCCTTCCTGAAATCACGCCCATTCTCCAGTATCCTGATACAGCAGCATTATGGGGCACTATTTGATGATGTCAAAGAAATTAAGATATGTTTTTTTTGCTGACTGCAGTTTGGAAATGAAAACTTAAATTTGCATAAAAACTTTAAATAAGAATATCAATTGTATGCAAGAAAGTTTAGATCCTGGATATGCTCTTTAATATGAGGTAAAATTCAATAGCTATTTGTAGTATTTAGAGTAGTAGTAATAATATGTAGTAATAGATTGTAAATATAACAGCAATCTTGTCAGAAAAGTACATTGTAGTTGCAGGTGGTAGATAAAACTGACTCTAATTGTGATAAAGAAAAAAAAATACCTTCAATATTTCACATGATGTATAACTTATGCGAAAAGGTAAAATAAAGTTGGCTACACACTAGTGGATTTTTGAATGAACATTCGTATGAATATTCATACAAACATTCATAAGAAAATTATTTGTACATAATGTCATAATTGATGACTGGATGAATATTGTTCGAGAGTATGTCAAAATTTTGCTTGCTTTTAACATTCAATTTTGGAATTAATGTAATGTATTGATTGAAAACCACATACACTGTTAGAAATGTGTTTATTTTTTTGGGGCCAGGTCTTTTTATACTGAATTGTTCTGGCTTAAGAGTCGCTTGCTCTGCCATGGATCTTTATGTGACAATGCTTTGCTTCCCTTTGCACAGCTTTTATGCTTGCATTTGTTCTGGATCGTGCACATTATTTAATAGCAGCTTCGTTCTGGTCTTACATCAATGCATCCAGACCAAATTATGTATTCCTGATCCTGTTTTGGTCATCCTTTGTTTGCTAGGGGCAGAGGTTTTGTTCCCCTTTTCACTGTTAACCACTTCTATTCTGTACAATGTCTGTGTATTATTTATTTTTGTTGAAAAATGTAATGAAAAAATGAAGTGAAATTTGTTTGTTTGAGAAAAAAATCCAAAAATCAAAAATTTACAACAAAATTATACTAGTGTATATCCAGCTTACGTTTACCTCTTAAGTTGACTTGGAAGTCTAAAGATGGCCATACACTAGTAGATTTCATTTTAATATTCTCAGTACAATTGATGACTTTATGAACAATGTTCGAAAGTACTCTCTTTTTTGACATTCAATTTTGGAATGAATGTAATGTCTCACACGTAATCCACATACACTGTTAGAAATTAATTCAGTCAAGAAAAAAATACATCCCTCTCTTTAAATTTTTCTGTCACTATAGTAAAAAATGTTTGTTAATTACACCCTACCAAAGATTAGCAAATTAAACAAACATCCCTAAAATGAGAAAAAAAATGAAATTATAGTAGTGTACAATCAGCTTTATTTCCAAGATCTATTGCAATCGATCAACAAATGAAATTTGATCAGATAGCTACTAAACCCTTGTTTTAATACGTTGTATAGTAGCATTACATGCAGGAAGATAATCAGTGTACCAGAGAGAGGTTTCACAGCACAGCTAGGAAGAGGTGCTTTCTCATTACAAGGTCTTGTAAAAGACCTGCTATGATATGGAAAAAGTTATAAAAAACATTCTCACTTAAGCATAGTGATGATGATTCATGGATTACATTAGCTATAACTGTATGGTTTAACTTGATGCCTGGGTTGCTGTATATGATTGCTATGTGGCTGAGCAAAACTAGTTCTATGCAGTCACTCATATTAAGATAATAAAGGGCTGAGTATATGGTAGTGCAGTATGATTGACAAATATTAAGTCAGTATTCATGGGGAAAATACTCCTATAAGAAAAATGTGAGACTTCAGTGTGGCTGGTCTTTTTTTTAAGAAACATATTTTTACAACAAAATCACCCTTCAGCTTGAGTTATGTAACAATTTTAAAAACTAAATATCATCAATATACTTCCCATAACTCATAGTTGAAAATCCCCCTTTGTGAAATCATTGTGTGCCACATATATCTTCTACGCTTCTCAAAATGACATTTTCTATTTTCTATTTCCAAATATTTAAGCTGAGCTGAACTGTGTCCATCCATGATAAAATGTGATAGTGTACTGTTTTGTTTTTATTTTTTCACTTAATACTAGTTAAGGAATTGACACTGCATTATATTTAGGAAATATTGTTTATTTATATGATTTATACTTCTAGGACGTTGATTTTTAATGGCCTTGTTTCATAAAAAGTGTTTTTAAAGCTAATTTTTTAGTGCAGTGACCTATAACAACTAATCAGAATGCACACTGCTGAAGACAAATGAGTGTTCTGGGTGCTATGGACTACTGTGCCTAAGAGTCCCTGACCTGGTGTTTTTTTTTACTTATTGTTTTTATCATAATCCTATAATAAATGTGTAAATACCATCTTAATTTTTGCGAACATCTAAATATTTTTATGGTTTGTTTTCTAATAAATATTCTAGATACATGAAACATGTTTAAAGTTTAGTAATTCCTTAAAGGAAAACTGTCACAAGTAAACAGAAAAGTATCAGTTGGACATTCCATCTACCAACACAAAAAAGCTATTCTATAAAATTTTGGTTGGAATTATCAGGTATAGGAGGTGGTGCATGACAGCTTTCAACCAAGAATATTATATAACTCTAACACAAACAGTTTGGTGAGTTACCAATAATTCACTTGTTGTAAAATTAATTTTTATGCAAATTGACAAATAAATGCCTGTGTTAATATTATGAAGAGGTAATCATGGCCAAGGTGATGTGTAGTTTGTTTTTAATTCAATCCACTGGAGTTGCATCTAACCCTCAGACATTTAGCTACTAGTTTATTAATTTATCTTTTTAAATTTAATAAATTAAAGCCCAATTCCACTTACATTAAAAACATTTTCCAGCAATTTAAAAAGAAAAAGTGTATTTCCCATGAAACACCAGCCTCAGAGATCCTTCAGTACTTACAAGTCAAAAGCTTTTTAACATCTAACATCAAGAGAGCATTCTCACTACAGACCCTAACAAAATATTGATTGTAAATTTCTCAAGGATCCCAAGGCTAGAGGTATTATACTAAAAACCTATAACTCTCTATTTTGAAAGCTAGGCCCACTAGCCCCTACAATATGTGAAGCATCGGGAAAAGGACCTTTGTGAGACCATAGATCAAGGAGACTGGGGGCATAACTTTTATACCATGTCCCATTGCTCATAAATGCTTCAGCAATAGAATCCAGCCTTAAGTTGCTTATGTGCTAGTATATGGTCCCGCATTGACTGGTGAAATTCACTCCTTCAGTGTCAGGATCATGCTTTGTGGGTTGTCAGACCCCAGGTACCATTTTGGTGCAGGGTGTACCAGATGTCCTATACTCTTCTAGGAAGGGGGTATTCTGAAAATTTCTAAATAAACCTTACTAAATTTGAAACCTGGGCACCATACACATACCAGGTTTTCCTCTTTACTTTTTAGAACAATTATAAAAATCCTTGTCAAACGTAGTAGTCTTCAACCCCCACGTGGCACAGGAGAAAAGCAACCTGACATGGTACCTCATTTTTACTCTCCTCTTTTCTTGTTGGCCAGTACAACACAGTTACAGTTGTTTCAACTGACTCTCCACTGTAGGGAACACACCAGACTATCTTTGTCTTATGCACTGATTTTGTGTCTATACCCTTTTTGTCTGGAATTGATTTTGTTGTTATGTATGCCTATACATTCATTACAATAAAATAGCAATTGAAACAGTTCTCCCTGCAATACTCTCCTTCTGTCTGGTGCTGCTCCCACAGACTCACCCACTTTGCAGTCTGATGCTGGTTTTAGGTTAAATGAATGGAGAGG
Organism: Staurois parvus; assembly: GCF_062004578.1. NCBI lineage: Eukaryota > Metazoa > Chordata > Amphibia > Anura > Ranidae > Staurois > Staurois parvus. The sequence goes on from NW_028318524.1 coordinate 172,014, forward strand.
TGTCACAATGGGCCCTAAACTTACAGTGCATTAGTGCAGTTAAAGTGGAGTTCCACTCACCTGTCAAAAAATAAAAGTCAGCAGCTACAAAAACTGTAGCTGCTGACTTTTAACCGTTTCAATACCGTGCAATTTTACACCTTCCTGCCCAGGCTATTTTTCAGGTTTCAGCGCTCTCACATTTTGAATGACAATTGCGCGGTCATACAACACTGTACCCAAACTAAAATTTTATAATTTTCTTCACACAACTAGAGCTTTCTTTTGGTGGTATTTAATCACCGCTGGGGTTTTTATTTTTTGCTAAATTAACAAAAAAAGACCCAAAATTTTGAAAAAAACCCCACATTTTTCTTTGTTTCTGTTATAAAAGTTTACAAATAAATAATTGTTCTTCATAAATTTAGGCCGAGATGTATTCTGCTACATGTCTTTGGTGAAAATAACCCAAATTAGGATGTATTTTTTAGTTTGTAGGAAAGTTATAGAGTTCACAAACTATGGTATAGATCTGAATATTGATCCTGAAGTACTGACAGCCAATCTAATTTCTTGAGGTCCAAGAATGTCAGAATAGTACAGATATCCCCCAAATGACCCCTTTTTGCAGAGTAGACAGTCCAACGTACTTCATAAGAGGCATGGTGAGTTTTTTGAAGTTGTATTTTTTTGTCATAATTTTTCGGAAAATGAAAAAATTAAAAAAATTATTTTCACTATTTTTTTTTTACATACTGTCACCAGTGCAGTACAGCGTCATCATATAACTGGCATGGCGGTGAACAGGGACACTGACTGGTGACAGTATAAAAAAAAATATATATATATTTTTTTAATTTTTTTTAATTTTTTTATTATATTTAATTTTTTATTACATTTTTTTATTTTTTTAAAGATTTTTTTTTCATATTTTACCATGACCAAAGTAGTACAATGTTACCATAGTAACATTGTACTACTTTGGGGAAGTGATCAGTATTTTTTTTTTTTTTTTTTTTACACAATTTGCTGATAGCAAAGAATTACTTTGCTATAAGCAAGCATTTACCTGAATGAAATCGATTCATTCAGCTTTTTTTTTTTTTTTTTGTGCTTAGCTGTGATTTGGTCACAGCTAATCACATGACATGTGCATGTGATTAGCTGTGACCATTCACAGCTAGGCACTAGTATACAATGGATGGCATCATGAATGAACCCATCCATTGTATACAACTGTCATGTGACCTGCTGTGATTGGTCACAGCAGGTCACATGGTACCAGCAATGGGAGCCGGTACTCGGATCTGTCATCGGTCGTGTCCGAGGTGCACGGCCGGTGACAGATCGCACTGCTGCGCCGCTCTGCATTAGCGCAAACTGCACATGTGCGGGAGCACGCCAAATGGCGTGCATCTGGAATGCAGGAACACTTTTGAAGCTGCCAAACGGCCATTGGCCGGGCGGCTAATGGTTAAAAAACAGCCACTCACCTGTCCCTCGGCTCCGTGGTGTGTCCCCCGCAGCCCGTTTCACCGGCTGTCCTGGATTCCAGGAGGCCGGCATCTTCAGTGTGGGCACCCGGCTGTGATAGCTTGCGGCTTCACAACCGGGTACCCACTGCGCATGCGCGAGTAGTGCTGTGCATCATGAATGGTCCTGCAGTCTTCTGGACCCTGTCACATGTCCCAAAAGACTACAGGAAGGGAGGGAGGGAGGACACCTTCTGTTTCCGATTGCCTAGGCGATCGGACCAGAAATGGGAGTGGGTACCTGTCAAATTTGGGTACCCGTCTCCCCCACCCCCCGAAAGGTGCCAATCCTTAATGGGGAGTGGGGGAGCAGTCCTTAAAGCGAAACTTCCCCTTTTGGGTGGAGCTCCGCTTTAATGTCATCACATTAGTAAAGCACTGTGCATCAATGAAGACCACTTAGTGCTAAAAAAGAGCTGAAAAAGACATTTTGCTCGACATGGCTTGCCTTGAAAACTTCTATAAAAAAGGAAAGTATACTACATGTGGTCCTCTCTGAACAATTCCTACATAGAACATTAGGCATTGCGAGATTAAATCTACATAGTTTTAGGACTAGGAGCATGCCACCAACACCCCCCCCACCCCCTAAATATTTCAGCTTGCAAGGTCTTCAAAATTATATAGGGTGGCCTTTTTATAGCTTATGTAATAGTGTCGTAAGTGGGAAAGGGAGATTGTATGTTCTATATACAGGTACTGAGTTGCTACCCCTTCCAGGTAACTGTTGAAAGGGTCCATTGATATATTTACTTCAGTGCAGAAAGTTTAAAAATGAACATTGATAACTTTATTAAAAAAAAAAAACAAAGATAAAATGTATCCATCACTTAAATAAATAAATAAATGTAAAAAATAAATGATAAAAATAATATTCTAATGAGGTCTTTTGGTCTTATTAATACCTCACCAGGTAGTATCATACCTTTTAATGAAATAACAAGTTCACTGGAATCATTCTGTCTGAAGCCTGTGCTGTGTATCATTCTTTCTCTGCTTCCCATATTACTAATCACATTCAAATTACCATGGAAAGTTAAAATCTAATTAGTGGTTGTGCAAAACTTCATAGTACTGACTAAAAAACTAGTAAACATTGAGATCATGATAAATAGATTGTGGATATTTCCCTGAATTTCAATTAGATGCAGACTGGAGCTGGAAATCCTGGTATTAAAAAAGTATGAACTTTAAAGCTTGACAGAAAAATGGACCCAGAAAACCCCCATGAATTGCTCCCTGCAGTGCTGTCAATGTGGAAAAGCCTGATGTCTGTCAGAACCAGACTGATAGACACCATACAAGCTGGTCTGGGTCTGTTTTTTTATTTTTCAACTCCCTTAAACCAAATTAAAAAGCTAAGTAGAGAAGTATAAAATGCTGTCACACTTGTTGATGTGCACAATTCTCCACATGTGGCAAATCTATCTGATTCAACTCAAACTTTGAACTTGGTCAATTTTCTCATATCTGTAGCTGTATTATAAAGTGGAAAATCAACATTAATACGCTTTTACACCATAATTAAAGTGTGGTGTGTAGGACATAACATTTCTGCTTTCATTTCTAAGCACATTACGTTTCTAAGATTAAACAAGCAGAAAGCAAAGCTTTAGTTAAAAAGTAGTATTCCTTTTGAACAGTTGCTAGCAAGCTGTACACTTTCAATCACTTCTTCAAAACTATGATTCTGATCTTGTCCCAGTAGTGTTGCATCATTTTATTTCTTCAGAACATAGAAAAACACAGAGTATAAGAAAATTCATATTTAATTGCCTACTAGTTATCGTATGCAGGTATTTTTTCTGCAAATGCATCAAAATTTAATTTATTACTAAACAAAATCTACAATCACTTTATAGTATACTTACATAATGTCAGGTTATGTGCAATCTTTTCTATTGTGATTCACAGCAGGAACACCTGAACCACAAATAAGAGTGGGCATGGAAGACTACCAGTCACTAAAGAAATTTTAGAGAACACTTTAACTCCAGATCGTAGTGGCTTATTACTGGCTTATTACTGAGTAAGAGAAGTAGTGGATGCTAATGCATAGTGTAGTGTTAAGACTGAGGGGGGTCTCCTTGTGCACAGTGAAACCTATTAAAGTTGCTATCCAAATATAGATATTTTTACAGCTGCTCAGTATAGAACCCAGAAGCATCAATTAGTGTAGAAGCAGTGTTTACTTCAATGATTTCCAACATCCACAGGGATTGAGCAGGTATGGGACATGCACTCTTACATTGGTCCAAGTGGACCCAATGCAACTATGCTAATATCTCAATATTAGGAATTTGGCTTTAAGAAATATAATAATAATAAAGTGCTAGCAATTTGGATAAATTGTTGATCTGAATGTTTTATGCTATTACAGTCTGCCTTTAAATCCAACACAGTGTTAAGTGTTACTGAGTACCTCTTTTCCACCACTTTTCTAAATAGAAAGTGAATAATCCCTACATTTGCATATGATATGGATATTTCAGCCAAGAGATGGCATAAATTGAGGTAGCTGACAATATAACACAAGAAACTATTTTTTTGAATGCTGTGGGCATGTGTGTAGGATCATAAGTTGTGCCCCCTGCAACAACCACACCACGCTACAGTCGCCTATACAGTATGTGTACAATTTTTCAACAACCCATACAAAAAATAATTTTCAGTATTAAAGTGGGATGTTCAGTAGTGGATGTGGCTAGATTGTGAAAACAGTGAAAGCATTCTAAAGGGGCTTGGATAAATAAACCACACAGCACTCAGCATAACATTGAAAAAAATATAACTGTTCCATCACATTTTCAGCCTACCTTCAAAAAGAACATTATGAAATATTCAGTGACAATCAGCAAATGTTGAAACAATTAACACTTTGGTTAGAAGCATTGGTAGTCAGTGGCTGGCTATAAAAATACCTCTCTGGCGTTGGTGGCCAGTTACAGGCTGTAAAAGTAATCCTCCCAGCATTGGTGGTCAATAGCCAGATGTAGAAAAAATAAAACACCCAGCATTGGTGGTTAGTAGTTGGCTGAAAAAAACTATTTCACCTATGCATTGGTGGCCATTGACTGGCTGCAAAAATAACCTCGCCAAGAATAGGTGGCTAGTGGCTGTAATAACAACTGTCTAGCAATGGTGGTCAGTTGTTGGCTGGAACAATAACCCCCCAACATTGGTGGGTAGTGGCCTGCTGAAAGGTGTTCTTTATATTGCCTGGTAGACTAGTGTGGTACTCTGTAAGCAATAACCTACTACTTACCTTTCTTGCAATCCCACATAGATCTTTTCAAATAGAACAGAACATGCTTTACTATGGTGACATTGCTTCAGAGCGCAGTGTGGAGAAAGCACTCTTCTCCCCATGATATCTGACAGTCTCCTCTGGTTATTAGATGGAGACTACAGCAGCTCTGATGTTCAAGCTGTGAGTTGCCCAATAGGATGCATTGCAGCACAGAGCTGCTTGTGTCCACCTTCCTCTGCCAGTGTTTGATTGAAAGCTGTACAGGGGCTCACAGGGAACATTACAATAAGCACTGCTTACCTTCTGCATATCACACTGGGGCACTCTGTAAGGGTTGTACCTGGTGCAGACCACACTCACAATATGTTACTGCAAACACTGCACATGTTATGGATATGGCAACGAGACAATTCACAACTAGGGGTGTCAATTTAAGGCCCCAAATATGAGGAAGATGCCCAAATTACTAATTACAAAATTGTATAAAGCATATTTAGCAATAATAAACTAACCACATTGGTTTATATTTTACACTTATTTTACTAAATGTGGTTGAAATGTGCTGAGATGGTAAAAGCAAAAATACATAAATTGATAGATAATAAGAAGGTGCAGTCCATATTTCTGAGACTTAGGGCCGCCATCCGTAGTTTTCTGCCCTGGTCATTTGCCCACCAGTACTATTATAATAATTAAAATGTAAATAAAGCACTAGCCTTAGGTTTGCTATGGTGAGCTTTTATGTTTGATGAATATTTTTGGAAAGGCAGTGCACATCTGGAGGGATGTCAAGATGCATGCTTTCCTATTTTTCAACACTTAGACTGATTGTATGATTAACGTTAATGAAAGTGAGTGTAACTGCCTGTTGTGTGTTTAGAACACAAAACAAGGTAAAAATCTGCAATGACATTTGCAAAAGTTGATGCAATGTATCTGGCTGATCTAAGAGGTTTTCTGTAGCAGAGTTATCATGGTATTACCCTGCTTAAATGCAGGTTCTGGATCCTTTAACTCCTTTTCCAACAATTCCTTGACTTCCCTAAAGCCCCTGGGCTCCTGAACATCCTCAGGAGTTTTCCCTTCTTTCACTCAGAAAAACTGGAGCTGATGAGGTCAGGCAGGAGCCCATCACCACACAGCTTCTACAGAAGGATACTACAGGGAGCACCACTTTAGCTGCTATCAGAGTACTGTGCTGCAAAGGTGGTAACCCTGCATCTCCAGCTGCCCACCTTTGGTCCCAGCCCTGGGACTTTTCTAGCAGCTTGCCCATTATGCCAGCCAAGAGATATCTCCAGCTGTTATTATGTGTACCCAGACCTTACCTAGTGTGAGAGTCATTGTCCCAGAGACTAAACGAAGGTAACATTTTACCTACTGTACGGTTTACTCAAGTAGTGGCCATTCTCCAGTATTTTTGGCTGTCTCTGGCCTTAAAGAGACTGTACTTTACTGCCATCTAGTGTTTCTACTAAGTCATAGAGACATTGCTATTTTGAGCTCCTGTTTGTACAGCTTCATAATTGATTTACCATTGTTCTGTATATTATGCGCACCTCAATGCCTAGACAGAACAAAAAAAAATGTTTTGTTTCAATTTGTTATCTAAATAATTTTATTTAGTTAAATTCATTAAATTTATTTAATTCATTCTTGGAATTTGTTTCTATTTTTGCTTTGTTTATTCATTTTCAAATTTGATTAGAATTTTCTGAATTTGATCAAATTAAATTCAATATGACTGAATTGAGAAAAATTCTAATCATCATTTGAAATCTAATCTAATCTAACCAGAATTCGAATTTGATGGTTATATTCTTTCTATTTTATTCTATTTTGTTCTATTATATTATATTTGATTCTATTCTGTTCCTTTTTTATATAATTTTATTCTATTTTTTTATTTTATATTCTATTATGTTCTGTTTTATTCTGTTCTATTCTTTTATATTGTATTCCTTTATTTTATTTTATATTCTATTCTATTTTATTCTATTCTTGTTTTCAAATTCAATTTTATTTTCTAACTCAATTTTGTTTTCAAATTTGATTAAAAGTTTGGATGAAATTTTGCTTTGTAATTTCAGATTAATTTAAATTCGTTGCTATCGTAATTCAGAAATTTGGATACATTTGAATCTCCAAATGATGAAAAAGTTGCCAGAATTTTGATTCAGAGTGAAACGAACTTCACATGTCTACAGATGGCCCTATTCACATAGTTACTCCTACTCTACACCTGTTTATTAAATTTCACATTAAAGGTGCCCTCTGTCTGATCATTTGGCCAATTACTCTTACCTGTTACATTTTTCTTTTCTTTTTTTCTTTTTAAAAGGGGAGATAACTTTAAAGGAATCCTACACTGAGAAATATAATAGCTGCTTATTATTGACCACCATTTTAAAATTCTAGTTACCTGGCTGTAGCTGGCATCAATATTTAGAGTCTCTGACCAGGAAGCAGAACATACTACTGCTGCATTAGTGTCTTGGGTCAGTGATCCAGATCTTAAATCACTGCAACATATTATACAATACAAGAATTCTGGCCATATACACAGTAGTTCAAGTGGAAACACCAGATTATACATAATGTCATTAATAATTAAGGATATTATATCTTACCAGTCATTAAATGTGGTTGCTGCATTCATTTTCTTTTCTAGCTATTTTATTTTTTTTGCAAATTTACTTTTATTAACAAAAAGTAGTATCCAATACAGACAATGTAAAATTCCAAACAGTAAGACAGGATTCAGTCCTATGACTGGGTACAAGAAGCAACCAAAAATAACAAGCAGGTCAGATTTTCACATTCAGATTTCCAATTTTGGAAACAGAAGAAAATAATAAAGTGTAATGAACGAAGACATCACGAAAGAGGATCAGGATACAAAAGCGTATGGGACTTTTAAGGTGCTATTGTACCCTCAGGATAGAATAGCCTGGGTATTTTCTAATTGCATCCTGCCCTATTCACCCCGTTCCTCTCCTCCTCAGGGTCAATCTTTGGATCTGAACAACCGTCAGTATGGGTAAATGATAATATGAAAATCATTTAGATTGTTTTTTTGATATATGTATGCCCTTTTATGAAGCTGTATCAATTAATGTTAAATCATAGTAGACCATTATGTATAAAGAATAGTGTTGGTTCTAATATATTGTATTTTCTTATTCCGTCTATATTTACAGTGTTTTCCCTTCTTCTGAACCCCTGTAGAAGTCAACTCAGCAAAACTTGTTGGGATGCACCTTCCTAACTTTTTTCAGTATTTAAACAGTGACTTTCTGTCATATCTAGTAACATGTAAAAGGAAGGTGTAATGGGGTTCACTGCACTGAAAGGTTCATGTTAATACTTGTTTTTATGGGGAAGGGGGGGGTCATATACTTAAACTTTTACTATGTGGAATAACATTTTCTTTATGTCTTTTGTGTGCACGTATTCTATTCTGAGGGTACAATAGCATTTTTATTTTTGTTTGGATTTACATTACCAGAGATGTGGTGCTGATGGATCAGTCATGCCAATTATGTAGAGGATCAGAATGTGCACCATTGGTTACTGTAACCTTGAATCCCAGGAGTAGCTGAGTGTAATTCCCCATCAGAGTACTGCCCCAAACTATTTTTATCACATAAAACCAGGTTGCATAATATAGCTGAAAGAGTGAGAAGGGAGAAAAGAGAAAATATAGTGATGAAGGATAATAGAAGAAAGAGAGAAGAAAAAAAAGGGGGTGGGAGCAGGAAATTTGGCTCAGTCCAAAGGAAGACAGACAATGCCTTCTTACTCAGTAGACTCGATCAGGGGCGGACTGACCATTTGGAAACTCGGGCACTGCCCGAGGGCCCGGGGTCAGTAGGGGGCCCCATGAGATGCCCCTGGTACCTTTTTCATAGGCTTTTTTGAGTTTGGGCAAGGACACAGGGGCCCCATGATCCCCTATTGCCCGGGGGCCCCATGAGTTGTCAGTCCGCCCCTGTACTTGATTCAGAGAGAGCTTTACCATCTTCAGACTAGATAAACATATTCCACAGGCCCCATGTTTTGGAATATACTTCTTGTTTGTGTTGAGAAGTCAGGACTAAGTCCTCCATCTAGTTCAAATCCTCTACTTTCATGAGCCATAGTCTGATGGGCAGAGGTAGTGTACTTTTGCATGTAAGAGGAATACAAGCCTGGTGTGGAAGAATGGACTTTTTGTATACTTTGGCGGGTATGGTGGAGGCATGAAAAGGAAAAAAGATGGGTCTTCCGGCACTACATAATAAGTACATTGCCAGTTTGGGGCAAGCCCAGAAAATATGTAATAATGTTCCTTGTTCCCTTTGGTATCGCCAACATTTATCAGTAGTATTTGGGAAAAAATGTATGCAAAAGGGCAGGGGTATGATACCATCTAGTGAGAATCTTAAAGTTATTTTCCTGATATTTTGTGCAGACTGAAGACTTCAAGGAAAAAAATTTATTAATTTTGTTTTACTAGAGGGCCAGCCTAAGTCTACTTCCCATTTGTCAAAGAAGGATGAGTGAAAGTGTGCAGGAGGCGTTGTCAGGAGAGCATATATTTTAGAAAGTGTATAAGGTAAAGGGCCTGTTCAGAGCAGATGTCTTCAAAAGGAAGTCATGTCGCGCCTAAAGACAGATGGAGGAGGTAATGAGTATAAAAAAGTATGTATCTGCACTGCTCTCCAACAGTCCAAGTGGAAGGAGCCCCAGAGATCTGTTAAACATGGAATAGAGAGCCAGTCTCCAGCCACTAAAAAGTGGGAGGCCTGGAATTGGCTGGTAAATGACAACAACCGGAAAATGCTGTCTTGTTGGCCTGGCAGAAAAGCAGGGTTACCCAGGATTGTGAACAACAGAGAATTCACAGAGGACAGGTCAGTTGTCATGAACAACTGAAAACAGATACTTGCAATGGTTCCCACCAATGGATGTGCCTTGAGAGAGGCAGAAAGTATGTTATAGCGCCAAGGCAGGTGACAGAGCAGTGGTCAGCTTTGAGCTTGCCAAAGCCAATGTGGCCAAAGTTTAATCTCCACATGATGAAACCAATCTATAAAGTGGCCAAGGTATGTTGCCTGATAGTATATATGGAGATCTAGGATTGCCAGACCCCCAAAATGTTTAGTGAAAGACAGAAGGTGGCAATGGAAATGAGGCTTCTTATCCCCCAAATTAATTTGGTAAGAAGGGTATAGACTTTTTTAAAGTAATTGAAAGGCAGATAGATGGGTAACGCTTGAAACAAATATACAAATTTTGGTAAAATAGACATTTTAACTATGTTACTTCTCCCAAGCCAAGAGTGAAGACCGTGCTGCCATTTGTCCTGTAATGTCTGAACTGTATTGAGAAGCAGTGAGAAATTAAGATCAATGGTACTTGGTAAGCTGTCCGGTATATAGGCACCCAAATATTTTAGGGCTACTTCAATCCATTTAAATTGAAAGGTAAGTTGGAGCATAGTCAATGGTATTGTTATGCCCATCGCTTCGGATTTAGTAAAGTTGATCTTTAAATTGGATAAGGCTTCATAAAGGTTAAATTCATGAAAAAGATTAGGCAGAGAGATTGCTGGATTGCTGGAAAATAGCATATCGTCAGCATAGGCCAATATTTTATATTGAGATCCTGCGACATTGAGACCTGTGATGTCTGGGTTCAAATGGACCCTACAAAGAAAAGGCTCACGTGTAAGAGCAAAGAGGAGGGGGGACAGGGGGCACTCCTGTCTACTCCCATTGGTAATAGGAAAAGGGTCGGAAAGCACACCATTCAGCTTAACCTGTGCAGGTGGCTGGGAGTACATGCTAGAGATCCAATGCATCATGTGGTCCCCCAATCTAATGTGCAAAAGTACTGCAAAGATAAACTGCCAGTTCACTCTGTTAAATGCTTTTTCCTCATCCATGTCCAGAAATATGCAAGGGGTGCAAGTCCTATGTGAGATTAAGAAAAACTCAATACGGGAGTATATCCTATGAGGAGTAGAGTAGAATGTGTAGTCCCATTCTCAGAGTGAATCAGTCTCCAGACATCCACCAACTGAGTGAGATACACTTGCGAGAACCTGGAGAGAGTGAGGAAGAACCTGAGGAGGTATCTACAGCAGGGATAAGGAGGACATTAAAGTCGCCACCTAAGATCAATCAAATTCCAGGAGCTTGTCTATAGTGGTTCGAAGAAAGAGATCCTGTTGAATATTAGGAGCATACAGTGTCACCAGAGTCAACTTAACCCTGCCAATCATGCCCTTAAAGAACAATTACCCACCATTGACATCCACCAAATAGGTCCAGGGGACCTTACAAGAGATCAAAATAGAAACCCCCTTTGACTTGGCATCTTTATTGGTCATGTGGTAAGTCTGAAGGTAAAATCTATTCCTGAGAAAGGGCAATCTATCATCCCTGAAGTGGGTCTCCTGTATAAAGGCTATGTCTGCATGGAGGTGATGCAGATCATGTAAAAGAACCCACCTCTTTTCAGGGACATTGAGGCCCTTAACATTAAGGGAAACAACGCAAATGTCTCAGATTAAACCAAAAAGAAAAAGGGGGAGGGAGAAAGAGGGAAAAAAAATACGCAGAAGGGAGAAGAACAGAGAAAGGGAAGAAAGAGATAAGCTAACAGGACAGACCCCAAGTGGAGCTGTACCTGTTCCAAGGCACTAAGTTAGAGTAACTCTAAGAACACCTATAACCACAGAAGGTGGGGCAAAAGGCATCAACCCAATGGGGAGAAGTAGTCAGACAAAACCAGAGTGAGAGCTCCCGGCGGTGTCACCTCAGCTAAATAGCACATAGTAATAGTATCATACAACAATGGTTATCACTAGACAATGTCAGAGAAAACGACAAAAAAGCATCTACATGTAAAGAACTGGTATAACTGAAGAAACAAATGTCCCGATGGGGCTGCCAAAACAAAGACAAACAGCAGTCCACCCTCTGCCCCCGGGGTGACCCAAAACAGCGACTTAAATTCCCCCAAGAGAGGTGAAAGAGAGGGAGCCCCACCCAACCGTAGAAATTTCCCTTTCCAGGAATTCCTGAGGATCTGGCCTCTCCTGGTACGTAGAGGTGAGATCCCAGATGGTAAACCCAGCAGCAGTCCGCATCAACAGGAAGCGTCAACTCATTCCCATTACAAAAAGAACATGTCAGTGGGAAGGTCTCTCCCCGCCAGGAGCAGGCAATAGTACACACCCACCGAGGGGGCCAAGGAAGAACCCCTGCAGCATGCAGAGCCACAAGCCAACCCCTGCACCATCTACTCCCCACAACCCACCAAATCAACTGTTTCCCAGAGGAGAGCCCCTTGGGGTAGAGGGGCACCCCCAAAAACCACCCTATAGGGACCACCCTATAGGAGGCAGGTCAGTCAAGGAGGAGATAGGGGCAGAAAATGTAAAAAGATCAGAGAACAAGATCCCAAATGTAAAAAAAAAGTATATATAATACAAGCAAGAGGAAAATATATACCACACCACCCCAGAGCTCTCTCCCCAGGGTGTTTGTAAACATTGAGGAGCCAAGCCCTCGAACCCAGGCATGGGACATTGCTTCCCCAAATAAGGGAGATTTGTGACCTGGTCAGTTTGCCCAATACAAAAGAGGAGTAAAACAGTAAGGAACAACACCCTTCCTGTAGATTTGCTGAGGCACTTGTGAAAAAAAGTATATATGACCAAAATGGCAATTTCTGATCTAGTCCAAGGAGCTGGTAATGAGAAGGGGTCCTCCATTAGAGGCATATCTGGCAGGTGCAGCATTGTCCACAATGGGTGGGTATCATGGCAAGGCATCAGGGGAGACTCACCCCAAAAGTTCTAACAGATTAGGCAGGATGAAACCATAAAATAAAGTCAGTTCTCTGATCTTCCAGGTGTCATGACTCACATGAACCCTCCAGAGTGGGCACCCTGAGATCGCTGTCAAGGCCTAGATGGACTGGGAGTTAGTCCCAGCTGGGGAAAGCCTGGACCCTGTTGACCCAGTCCTTGAGGAAAGAGCTGGAGCCAGTTAGAGACCTGAAATGGGTCAGACTCCAGAAGAGAAAAAACGTCTGACAGGTCTGCTGGTGATATAGGCCTGTGTTCCCTTACAGAAGGTGACTGCCAAGGAAATCCCCATCTGTAGGTTAGTCCAAGTTGGTCTGCTTTTTTAGAACAGGGTGCAGTAAGGCTTGGCATTGCAATGTGGCCTTCAAGAGATCAGGCAAGATCTTAACTGGAGCGCCATGGAAGTCCACCGTTCCCATCTACCATGCTCTCTGCAGGGTGGCTACTTTCTGGGAGTAACTGTGGAGATGGCAGATCACATCCCTGGGCCTATTTGGATCAGTAGTGTGGGGACCCAGAGCTCTGTAAGATCCACTATTGAGCTCCACTATTGAGCTCCATTGTGTTGGCCAGTGTTGGCTATATCCAACACTCTACTGAGGATGGCAGTGACGGTATCCTGGAGATTCTCAAGGCCTGTAGCTTCTGGGAGGCCTTGGAGCCACAAATTGTTCCAGCAGCTCTGGTCTTCCAGGTCCTCCAAGTGAACTTGCAGTGATACTGCCGTGCTTGCATGTTGCTCTTGGGCTGACTCCAGTATTGCAACTCTCTGTTCCAGGGCCAAAGCAGAGGATTACTCGGTAGAGATACAGATGGACAGGGTTTGCATATCTGTCTGGATGGTCTGCAGATCCTGGCAATGGCGATGCGGTTTTCAATGGAGGACCTAGAACAAAGCACGTAAGTCTCTATCTGTCTCATGAGCCGTGGAGTTGTCAGACTGGTTCCTAGAACCCGATAGTCCAGTAAGCTGAGCCAATGCAGTATTGGAGAAGGTTTTAGATGCTCCCGATAGTAGACATGTGCAGTTCGTTTCGAATCAAATTTCGGATGAATTTTTTCATTATTCAGAGAATCGGATGTAAATCTCGAAAACGAATTGAACGAATTTACCAAATCCAACTACACAAAATTTGTTAGATTTCTAATCAAAACTAAACAATTTTTTTCATTTTGCACTTGTCTACCTGATAGTGCAGGAGATGCTGGAGGAGCGGCTCAAAGAACCTTGTGACTCCGCTATCTTGGTCCTGGGGCTTGGCCACTGAGAACCCTGGAAAAAGCGATGGATCTCAGCTCCTGAGCCTGAGGATTGAAAGGATGTGTGTGCAGACTTGGTCTTGCATTTCTTGGCAGAATGCATGCCATTGTAGAGGGTAGAGTAAGCTGTATAAACCTTGAAGAGGCCGGGAACTCCAAGAAAGCACATCTCTACTCGTCCTTGTCAACACCATGCCCCTTTTCACAATTTTTATCTCCTACCCTCTCCACAAAAGTTTTGTGATCACCTTTGATAGCAATGCCGTGACTTCATATATTTACAACTGAAGATCACCTACTGTATAATATTGAATGAGACAACAGCTCTGCAGAGGTAAGTAGCTGTATCATGATAGTTAATATCATGGATGTGTTAAAGACAGCACAGTTTTGGCAACTAAGTACAGATTTCAGCTGCTCTAATTGTTTGCAAGTACTGTATCTCTCTTGAGTTCAGTGAAAGACATTTAGCTGATCTTCGCACACAAAGTATGGGCACCTGCCATGCTGCTCCAGCACAAAACATCAAACACAGTTATCAATATACTGTAGTGGTTAATGTTAAACTGAATGGGATTCACTTATCTGAGATGGAAATCTTTGTCCCAAGTGGTTCTATAATAGCTCAACAGTGCTATTATTGAGTAACGGAATCAAGTGCTGGAACAAGTATTCCACAGGTCAGCTCCAAGACATGGCCCCGATCCATGGGACCCTAATATATGTATAAATTCCAGGACATTCTAGCGGGATCTGGAATGATTTGGGGGTATTTGTAAGGTTGTTTTACTGTCCACTAGGCACCCAGGAAATGACCAGGGCACTGAAGGGGTTATTTACTAAAACTGGAGAGTGCAAATTCTGGTGCAGCTCTGCATAGAAACCAGCTTCCAGGTTTTATTGTCAAAGCTCAACTGAACAACCTGAAGTTAGAAGCTGATTGGCTACTATGCACAGCTGTGTCAGATTCTGAATGCTCCAGTTTTAGTAAATCTCCCCCTGAATTTGTGGCATGATGAACAAGTATTTACTTGCTCAAATTGTTCTGAACCTGATAAAAGAAAGCTAATGCAGCCTCCATATCTAAGGATTGGTACACTGTAATATAATCACATTTTTGTTTTTTGATTACTACAGATATTTTTTCAGAGGGGAAGTAAGGGCTGCCCCACGTGAGAACAAGCCCCAAGATTCACCCTGACTTTACATCAAAACTACATATCGTTTCTCTCTTTTCAATCACTGCCGTTGACTAACAAAATCCTATATACTGTAGGAGAAAATCAGAGTCTGAATTTATTGCCTACTGAACCCTTGACTGGAGACTAGTATTCTTATTTGTTAAACACTTCATCTATGCTTAGATTTGTGTCTAAACTGCCATGTCTTTGAGGATGTGGTATGATGCCTGCCCATTATCTGTTTTAACCCCAAGGCATTTGTGGGACATCTCTACTTTTTTTAATGAGTCATTTCAGGGGTGGCCCTATTCACAGAATGTGACATAGTAAATATTCTTTGCAGCTGCATGAAGCAAAGCATTGTGATTGTGGCATGAGAACACCCCTGTCCACTGTCTTTGGAGCTTTAAGGGGTGCTAAAAACATAGCTCAACCATATGTTTTTTACCACTTGCCTACCGGGCACTTTTACTCCCTTTGTGCCCAAGCCAATTTTCAGCTTTCAGCGCTGTCGTACTTTGAATGACAATTGCACGGTCATGCAACATTGTACCCTTGTGAAATTTTTATAATTTTTTTCACACACATAGAGCTTTCTTTTAGTGGTATTTAATCACCACTGGGTGTTTTATTTTTTTGCATTATAAAAAAAAAGATTTCATTGTTTCTATTATAAAACTTTGCAAACAGGTAATTTTTCTCCTTCACTGATGTGCGTTGATGACGCGGCACTGATAGATGGCACTGATGGGCACTAGTGAAGTGGCATGAATAGGCATCACAGATGGGCACTGATAGGCTGTACTGATGAGGTGGCAGCTTTGGGGGGCGTTGATTAGGAGACACTGATATGCAGCAATAATGGGCACTGATGGACAACACTGATGGGTGCAACTGCTGGGCAGTGCTGCTGGGCAGTACTGGTGGGTGGCACTTCTGGGCACTGCTGGGTGGCACTGCTGAGCACTGGTGGGTGGCACTGCTGGGTACTGATGGCATTTGCCGGCTATTGGCAGTACTTTCCTCTCGCTGTGACGGCGTGAGGAAAGTGCTACCAATAACCAGCAACTATATTTGCATTGTGATCTGCTGTGTCATTGATCTGCTGTGACAGTTGATCACATTGTAAAAGGTCACTGTGATTGGCCTTTTACCTCATCATGTGATCAGCTGTGTCCATAGGACATAGTGATCAATGAGAGCACAGGGTGTGCACTGCTGGAGGTGCGTGGGAGGGCACATTCTGGGAGGACGTCATATGACTCCCTCCCAGAACTGGACAAGCGCGATGTAGCCATTATTCAGCTATAGCGTGGTTGACAAGTGGTTAATGCCCCCAACTGAAAGTAAACGAGTCCTTATTTTGCATCATTTAGCCAGGAAATTGCTGTGAGAATTTTAGTTAAATGACATATAGTAGGTTTCTTGTATTTGCTATTAAAATGTACATCCAGATGGCATGCTATTATTTCATTGAAATAATGTTCATGACAAACACAGGAAAAATTTAAAACACGTTTGGATTTTGTGATTGTTAACAAAATGTATCTCCACCTCTAGGTATATAACCTGCAATAATTTATTTAAAAAAATGTTTGATTAAACAATAGTACATTTAAACATTTTAAACATTTAGCAGACACATTTATTATTTTCAGTACTTTCCTGCTTCACACACACACACACAGGGAATCCTGAACAGAAATCTTTCCAGCTTTAGCACAAACTAGCTCACTTGACACGACACATCAGCAGGGTCAGAGAATAACCTATTACTTGAATGGCAACATTTGTAAGGCAGAAACTCTGAAAATGAACACTGATTGGTCCCAGGGGAACTGTATAATTTTTGGGGAGGAGACAGGTACATTTTCTCCTTTCCATAAACTACTGCTGACCTGTCTATCTGGTATAATTTCAGATACACAAAATGGAAGAACATTACACATGACAAATTAAGTAATTATTCAGGAAATCCAATGGCTAATTGCACACAGGAACCTTTGGGAAATGTGTGACAAATCTGCATCGGAGTCTAAAAGGCAGAAAAGCAGCTGAAGTTAATAACCTCTCAAATGCTGACAGGTTTGAGAGTACCTGAAATGCATCATTTCTCCAGACATTTTTCCTTGCTTAAGCAAAATGAAAAACTCTAAGTGTACCCGTCTGTCCTGCAATAACTTTAATGACTGCAGAGTCAATGAAGCCACACAGCATCACCCGCATCACCTTGATAACTGAATTCTGAAATGACGCTGAGGTGACTAAAAAATTGTACATTTTTTTGGCTGACTGTGAGCTTTTTCTCTTCTCCCACATAATTAATGAGCTGATCATAATGTTAAAGGCAAAGTTAACTTTCGGGTGCATTTGATTAATGAATCCTCTTCCTAAAATTAAATTCTAATTGCCATTTATGACTGCATGATTTAGAATGAACATAACTGTTAACTTGTGTGATTTGAAATTTAGTTAAACATGAAAATAGTTTATTAAAGAACTGTGTAATTGCTTCTATATGCAGAAGGGTTTCACACAAATAATGTTTTAGAGAATGTACTCTATTTAAACATTTCACTTTCTTTTTCTCTCTCTGTATATATAGATTAGTATAGGTCTATTTGCCTAAAAGAATATGTTCACTTTAGGATAAAGTGTTCTTATTCTTTTTCCCCCCACAAAGTGAAAAACCTACTTAGTGCTGTGCACCAATACACTTCTCACAGTAGCGCAAAGACCTCATGCATAAAATACTTCAATATAGTGTCCATAATTAAACAAAAATGTAAAAATAAAGTGGCCATAAAGTACAAAACAACTTTGAAGTGTTCCTCCTCCTTCCACAAGCAACTTCTTCAACAACACTCACAGGACCATATTGCCATTCATTCTCATGAGTGGCAATATTCACTTATGATGATAAATGAACTCCTCTCCAAGGTAACACCACTAACTTTCAGCTTTCCAGACCAGCTCATGAGTCATTGGTAAATATGAGAAAAAAGAAAACTCCATTGGTGTAGTATTTCTAATCTCAAGATATTTGTTAAAAGAAAATCACTCACATTTTAAAAGCATAAAACTCGCCTATCACATAAAATGGCATCTGTTCTTTTGTAAGCAACGGTATTTCACCACCTCCGAAATATAAGGGGATGATTACCACATCACTTCCACCTTTATGTCCTGACATCACATCCGGCTGCTGTGTAACTATGCCCTGACACATTTCCTCATATCCAACTTCATCACAGGGAGTGGTTACAGAGCTTGGCAGACTCACTTATGTATCCTTCTTCTCCTTATCCTTAACCCTTTCATTTCCATACAAACTATGGCGGTCATTAACAACCTATATGGTGGCTCAAAGGAGTTACTTCCCGAAGCAGATACTGGCTCTTACCTGTCTGTACCATTAACCGTTAATATTCCTCCTTCCATATAATTGAATTCAAATTTAATATCCATATATAAATTATGGTAATATTATCAAATTACCTCCCTTAATCACCAACCATCAGGGTAAATGGAGATCAATTAGAGATTTAATCTACTGTTCCATTAACCCTTCCTTTGCCAAACAGATACAGAATATATAAATCCTGTTTTTATACTTTGACATATACTAATAATTTACTACTTGGTCATTAGAACATTCTGTGGTATATTATCCCTGTGATTAACCACTGGATTGGAGGATTTTTATTTTCCAGTGTTGAAAAAACCTGATATTAGGCATAAGGTTGTGAGTTTCCATTGTACCACCTCCCCCATCCTACCTAAAACACAAATACACTTCACCATATATTTAACCACTTCTTGACGAAAGTACGCATACATGCAGCATCTCGGCAGGTGAGCTTTAACACCAAGAGACCGCATATTTGTGACTCTATGTAAACACTTTTCTGTGCTTAGAGCACACACCCTGTGCACTCTCAAGACAGTTGTTGCTAGGGACCAGAATTCCTACTGGTATTCCTATTCAGGTATTCCTATTCATACTTGCAATCAAGAGCTTTCTGATCATGAGAACACTGTGACTGTCAATTGCAGTTGTCACATGATCGAAATGCCCTTCTCTGCCTCAGGCATTTAAAACCTTTTAAAGTGCTGGGAGGCAGTGGCAAGAAGGGGTTAAACGGTATCCCCTAAAGAAAAAAATACCATTCTCAAAGAGTGTAGCTGATATTAATATCTATTTGAATCATAGGCACCCCCTTGGGCAAATAAGCTACATATAAAATCCTTATCCATGTCATCATATATATTGTGGCTTAAAAATGGGTGCCAGACTAGTATGATGTGCCTGCATATGGTTGCAGCAGCTATCAATATTCTCTACTCTCCCTTAATTCTAGGGCATTCTGGTCAGGCAGAGCTTTAGCTATTCTTCATAGTGCTTGAAGACCATGTCTGTAGCTACAGGCATCATCCCGGTATAACCACTCAATGTCCAGCGACGTACCACTACATTGCTGGTCCATATTATGCATATATGTAACAGCAGAGAACATGGGCATCTAATGAATTGGCTCTGTGGATCAATATGACCACAATTCCTTCTTTTTTTTAATGCCCATGTTGAGGGTTAAGCCCAAAAGAGTTTTAAATTCAGAAACTGTGATAGGTTTCCATGCGAATTATCTGGCAAGAGCTGAATTTGGGTGGGCGGAGATGTATTGTTGTGCATATAAATTGCCTTCGTCTACAATCAATTGGTACAAATTTTCTGTGAAAAACAGCGGAGGGGCCGCTCTATGAACCCATGTTTCTTTCTAATTTTATTTAGCTGACCATTGCCCACTGTGGCATTGCTCTGGCACTGCTCACAGCATTGGCTGCAATATCTTGTTGCTCACTGGACATGCTTTTCAAAATATTGCCTGGGCTAATGCTGTTACGTGCCTGACATAAGGTTTTTTGTGTAATACCCAGTTATGGTACACTGCAATGTGCTTTTGTACTCATATCTGTTCTGTGTTGAAACTTTCTTAAAATAATGGAATTATAAAAAAACAGCGGAGAGGCTAAGCGCTAGTGCTGACAGCCAACAGGGCCGATCCTGCTAACACTGCGTTTTTGGAGACACTATATACAGGAGGCACTAGTATAGTTCTGTATGTGATCAATATCTTGATCCATACAAACACTATATTAGTAATGGTGGTGATCAACGACCTATAGCTTGAGTGTAATTGTGTGCATACAATCTAACGCTAGCTGACCCTAGCTGGGAGGGGCGCTTACTGACCCTGACGTTATCTGATGTCTCTAGTGGCAGGAATGCAGTGATCAGTGAAAAATTCCATATACTGACATTGTACTAATGGCACTGGTTGGGTGACGGATGATCAAAGGGTTAATAGGGGCGATCAAAGGGTTAATAGGGGCAATCAAAGGGTTAAATATGCTAAGCTATTTCATGTGTGGAAAATTTAGTGCTTTTACACTGCAGTGTTCTCTCTTCTCTCCCTGGACCGATAGGTGGGGTGGGTGGGGCAATGGGGGGTGCATATTCGTTCACACCCCAAAATAGGAAGTGACGCAAGATTACCTCGCTTTGAGCTGAAAATCTCAATATAGTATTTTTTTAAACTTTTTTTATTATTTTTATTAAAATACTTTTATCAGAATAGTAAAATGTTACCATAGTAACATTGTACTGTTGTGGGGGCGGGGGTGATCAGGGATTTCTTTACATTTTGCTTTGCAGGAGAAATAAAGATCATTTCTCCTGCAATGCAAACCTTGCTGTCGTGATCCACACACATTCATGAACTGTCATGAATGAGTTAAGTTTTGTGATGGTGATCTGTGATTGGCTGGAGCTGGTCATATGGTATAGGGTACTGTGATTGGCCCCATGTATCATGTGACAGCTGTGGGCTAATCACAGCTCGCTAGGAAGAGGAGCAGAGCTGTTATGAATGAGATTGATTCATAACAGCTTTGCTTACATTGTGATCATGTGATCGCTTAGCGATCACATGCTCACCGGGATCTTCATTCCGCTATGTCTGCTGGACACAGCAGTCACAAGGTGGTAGCAGTGTGCGCCTGTTCGGGGTGCGCAGCACCCCCCTTTGTTAGTACAGCCACAGCAATGTATGGGAACGTTGCTTTGCCTGTAGCTGCCACCCTGCCGCAGTACATTGCGGGAAGGCAGCCGGGAAGTGGTTAAACTATTGTTAGTAGTCACTGGTATATTAAACTAGATGTTTACTACTTTTCTTTACTGCTTGCACAATACTCTACCAGATCATATACCATGTTCAAAATTCTTATGTTTTGGCTCATTTTACCAGTTTTAATCTGTTTACCTAAAAATCCTTCTTGTTTCAAGTTACAACATGATCATGGGATTTAAATCGTTAGACCAAATGATCTATTTTTACACTTGAAAGTTAGTGTTTTATAACTTATCCAATCTATTGGAAGCATAATGATATAATCACCCATAGTCTTTAAAATGTATGTCCTGTGAGTACTAAAGTGTTATGTATACATACAGCACATGCCATGATCCTGATAAAAAAGGTAATTCAAAAAAACACTAGTGTTTGTTATAACTTTACTAACTTGCTAAATATTTCTAGCTGTGAAAATAGTGACTTTTATCAATAACCAAAAGGAAAATTAGAAAAAGAAGCATAAATGTCACAGTGAAGATCATATTCATTTATTATTTTAGAATTGTTTTCTCTTCAAATAATTTTATGTTTTTATTTTTCATGTTCTTGAAATTAACCTAGGAATAAATTTAGTAGGACAACTTAAGTTGCTGAAATTTCAAATGATTAACAAGAATGTCCTAATACTGAAATAGAAATATGAGTAGTAGTACACCTTAAAGGAACAGTTGGTGATTATATCCTGTAAATTTCCCTGGGTAGAAATTAAAAAAATAAACAAAATAAACAAAAAAAGGGTGCAGAAAGGAATGCATTAACTATTAAAAACAGGATTATGCAGACCTTAATTATCACTTTTAATGTTGCAATATGCAAATGTAATACTGGTCTCGTGTGATCCCATTGCCACAAGTATTGTTTTATAGTTTTCCTGACCGTATTAAATTGAGTCTGTTAATAAGTGTGGCTACTGGGCTACTGTATGTTGATCTATTAGGCTTTTACTATTAGGAGAGCACATTTGGAACATTTCTAATGTTCAGATGACAGCTGATCCAGCATCCTAAGCCAGGTTTCTGAAGGGTCTGATAGGTCATAAGTGGTTTGTTTGGCCTAATCTCTTACAGCTGGATGGTCAAAACACTTACTAAGTTTTCAGGCTGTGCCTAAATAGATAGTCATGCCACCCTTTCCAAAAACAATATTATGTATGCCCACCTTACACACCTGGTGTTTACATCCAGCCTAGTTGATTCTAATTGGATATCCAACATCTGTGGTTTTGGTTTCATTGGAATATTGTGTGTAAGCTTCCAGGTAATCATCCACTTATTTTTACATTTACTGTTGCGCTATTTCCCAACATTAGACTGTGGTTAAATTTTAGCAAGCAGTTTGTACCTCAAAATATACTTCACCCAAGCAAACTTCCTTTTATACTCAATCATGTGAGCTTTTATACAATGCTGGGACTCCTCAGGTTACACTTATCTTGGTTCAGTGGGTGCATTGGACACCCTGGCTGCCGTTGTGCTACATGGTGGGTGTCAGGTGCGCTCCAATAACCTTAATGAGGGTGGACTCCCTCAGGTTCACCTGCCCTTGTTTCTATCCATTTAAATGCATGTGCCTTCATTGTGAGGACTCTCAAGATTCATAGAATTAGGACCACAGATACTCAGTGTGCCGTGGTGTGGCTCTTTGGCTTACATATGTATTTGCAAATGTGTGCTAACTAAACCCCTGTTTTAAAATGCATGTTCTTAGACAGGTTTATTTTGGTTTTTGATAGTTGGCTAACTGGCTGGCAGTTTGAACTGGCTTTCTTATCCCCCTCTTTGATAAGTTATACTTATCCTTGTTCCTTGCTGACAATAGCCATTATTAGACTGGGGTAGGCTGGCAAGTTGAACAGGATAGTCCTATTTTTATTTTATACACTTATTTTGGACTGTCACAGAGTATGGTGTTTGCAGAGGCAACAGTTGACAACAGATGAGAAAAAAGCTAGAGAGGTGTAAGTGCTCAATCAGATGGTCAGAGCAATAACAGCCAGTAGCAGGCTTGGTGCCAGGAGAAGTGCAAACATACAGAATACAAGTTATAGATAAGAAGACTGAGCACAGACTGCCAATAGCAGAGGTAAAAAAGTGGATGATAATGCAGCAGTTCACAGGGAAATTCAAGACATGACAGAATTAAAAAAAACAGACAGAGTTCCATTTAAATGTGGTTTAAGAGGGTCAGGTGTGCACAACAGGCACCTAAACTATTTTTTTGCATCAAGACTAGCAGATGATTCAAGGATGATCATTACAAGATCAGCAGACAAATGATTATGATTTTTCTTTTTACCCTAACCATGGTCATCCAAGTTTGTAGGTTACTGTAGGCAAGCAAGTTATTGTCTGATCATAGGTGTTATTGCAAAACAGGATAGCTTCCCTTCCACCAATTATATATACTTTTTTGGATTTGTATTTTGATCTATTTTTAGTATTCTTTTAGTTTACAATTTTGAACTCCAGAACTATCTGCAGTTTAAAATGCTGCAAACTGCAGATTAATTAATGGCATGCTTCTCTCTCATCTTTATAAATATCGTCATCTCTGAAAGTACAGACATACCATTTTTTTAAATTGTGTAACCAGGTTTAGCAATGACATTGACTGTGCTTTTTAATTTATCTGTAGGAGATTGTCCTCATCTTCAAAAGTGTTGCAGAATCTCGTGCTCATCACTATACTGTCCTGCTGTGAACAACACACTTAAAATGGCTCATTTTGCTGCTAACTGATCAATTTAATGAGTTAAGTTCAAATAGCTAAATATTTTAAACATACTATTATAATCCTTTCAAAATGAAAGATGATTCCAAGTAATAAAGTCTCTTGTGCATTCTTCCTAATATATGGTTAATCTTTTAGAAAACATGAGATTGATTGGTATATATAATCAGAAAAAAACATTATTATTGCTATATTCACACTTTTACAGTGCTATTTTGAATAAAACAGCTACTTCTATGCAATCTGGTGCAATAATTCACATAGGAATGCCTGAATGAGAATATTAAACCTAAAATAATAGTTGTATTTAGTTTGTTTTATTTTACAAACAACTCTGGGTCATTAAACATGGTGCTGCATGTACTATATGTAAGAAATGTGCTACTAAGATTTTTTTTTAATCAGTCATAACAAAATTATAATAGTAGTGCTTGCAGAATTATCATCAAATTTGTTGACTTACTAAACAATATTTTGGTCACAAGGTAATTATTATTAGGACATGTTATTTTCTTGTATTAAAGGGCACTTATGAACTTAGGAGAGTATTGATGAGCTGACTGTGCCATGGATCAGTTTATGGCAATTTTGAGAAACACAACTACAGTTCAGGTGCCAAATATGAACCCGATATAAGTCTATGAGAGCCAAATATTAAAGAATATCTCTGCCCATGTTTAGGTTATTATTGTACATACCAGTTCTTAAGTAAAAAATCTATTTGGTTGGGGTCACTATTGCAATAAATAGCATGCTTGGGGGATTCCCTCGCCCTGCCTGTGAAGTAGTAAATCTGTATGATGTATACAACCTTAAAGCAGCATTGACATTTACAAAGAAAATGTGTGTTTAACTGCTAGCCTACAGGGCACTTATACCCCCTTCCTGCCCAGGCCAATTTCCAGCTCTCAGCGCTGTCATACTTTGAATGACAATTGCGCGGTCATGCAACACTGTACCCATATGAAATGTTTATAGTTTTTTTGTGACAGATAGAGCTTTATTTTGGTGGTATTTAATCACCTCTGGGTTTTTTATTTTTTCTAAAACAAACCAAAAACCACTGACATTTTTGAAAAAAAAAACATTTTTTCTTAGTTTTTGTTATAAAATTTTGTAAATAAGTGATTTTTCTCCTTCACTGATGTGCGCTAATGAGGCTGCAGTGATGGGCACTGATAGGCTGCACTGATGGACACTGATAGGTGGCACTGATGGGCACTGATGAGGAGGCTCTGGTAGGTGGCACTGATGGGCATTGACAGGCATCACTGATGGGCACTGAAAGGCAGCACTGATATATGGCACTGATATATGGCACTGACTGGCACTGATAGGTGGCACTGAGTGGCACTGTTAGGTGGCACTGACTGGCATTGTTAGGCGGCACTGACTGGAACTGATAGGTGGCACTGACGGGCACTGATAGGCAGCACTGATGCACACTGATAAGCGGCACTGACTGGAAATGATAGGCGGCACTGACTGGCATTGACAGGTGGCACTGATTGGCAGCACTGATAGGTGGCACTGATTGGCATTGATAGGTGGCACTGACTGGCACTGATGGATGACACTGAAAGGCAGCTCAGATGGGCACTGATATGTGGCATTGATGTGCATTGGTAGTCACTGATATGTGGCATTGATGTGGCACTTATGGGCACTGGCACGTAGCACTGTTCAGCACTGACAGCTGGCACTGATGGACACTGACAGGTGGCACTTCTGGGGCCACACTGATCATCAGGGCACAGCTCGTGAGGAGAGAAATTCCCTGTTAACATGTGATCAGCTGTGATTGGACACAGCTGATCACATGACTGAGCCGACATCTTCGGCTCTTTCCGTGGACACAGCACACCGCCGATCGCTGCGCTGTGCGCTCCCTGAGCCATGCATGCGTGGTAAGAATAGGCGGACGTCATATGACGTCCTCCCAAAACGAGAGAACCACCTTGCGCCCGTCATTGGATTATATGGCGGGCGGGAGGTGGTTAAATTTCTGGCAAAATAACAGCTCCCAACTGCTTAGTTCTGTTTGTAAACAAAGTAGCTGGGGATTTCATCCATCTATACCAGGCCCATATCCTATTTAAGGGTCTAGTATAGATCTTACTTGAGATCCCACATACAAAAATGACATGAGATTCTTTCCTAATTCTTGCCAGTTCAATTCCACAAAAAAGAAAGTCATGAGGTCACCTTGAGTTCTTTACCAGACCCTGTAAAAAGGGGCTTCAAGATTTCAGCCGCCCTTCTGCAGACCCCCTATTGAGCCAGGGTTGTGGAGGGAGGACTTTCAGGGTACTCCCATGTTTTGTTTTTTTTTTAAGAAATATTTATTGGATTTTGTCAAAAATAAAATTGAAGAGATCTGGGTACTCCCATGTTAATTTATGAACTACTTTCTTTAAAGTGAAAGAGTAATAAAACATATTTGGAAATCTACAGGGTTTAAATGTAAGGCTATATTCCCACCTCTGCATGAGGAATGTAATGCATTTTAGGAGCAGTACGTTTTTGACTCTTTTTCATATGCTTGCTTTAACAATTATACCCATAACACTTTCACTATATTATTATCAGATAAAATGCCTACTATCACCTCTTGTGAAGCAACAAAAATCAAAAGAAATAATGAGGAAGCATAGGTAATGCAATGTACAAATATTAGTTCATACAGTTCTTTTTTAGCAAAATGTAGAAATACTGAAAAGAAGAGGAGACTGCCCTGTTCATGCCAGTTTATAATCAGAAACAATAAAGGATGCAAACAAAATGAGTAGGGAAATGCGAAAGCTACATAAAAGGTGACATTGTGTAACTTAACAGAAGGTGAAGGAGGAAGCAGTGCTTGATTGGTGACTGAAGATAAATCTTGACTCAAATTATATGCTTGTCTGAAGAGGTGAATTTTAAAGCCCAACTGGGCCTTCAGTTAATATCAACTCAACACATTATTGGTGCATTAAAACAAAAGGTGTCTACAGTCTTACAGTTCATATTCTTTTTATAAACAGCCACAGAGTAGAAAGAACCCTTGATTTCTGTGGGAATTAGTCATTCCTTTGCAGAGGTCTGATATGCCTTCTGCTAAGTCAAAGCCAGAGCTCTTAAATCAGTGGGGAGCATGACTTTTGCATTTGTAGAGCTATAGGTCTGGCTCAGTATGCATGTTGGGCCTTTGCAATGAGAAAACTGGTTCTGCACAACAGTCCCTTTCTGAAGCTGTTGGGAAATGACGGACTTTTCTACTTCAGCTGTGGATGCTTTAAATATAAAACAAACTGTAGGACATTGAAGGCTTTTGTTCAGTACTTTAAATTTATTTAGTGGATTTAAACTAAAGGTTCAATTTGGCTTTATTATTGTACTTTTTATTATTGCACTTTAAGGTTTCAGTGGTTGGAGAGTACTAAACTGCATGTAAAATTAATTACAAAGCAAAAAGAGGTTTATGAGAAGTTCTAGGTGTGAAAGAAGGTGACCTTATTGAAAAATAATAGAAAGTAATATGCTGAGCTGAGGTTGTATTGAGATGTAATCTGGAAATGATCAAAATAATGGATAGAGGGTCCAGAGTTTAGGACCTAGATCTCTAGGTTAGATTTAAAAGTTTAGAGTAATTGACAGCCAGTAGAAAGACTTACAAAAAGGGGCAACATTTGAAAACTAATTAGTGAGGTGGAATAATCAAGTAGCAAAGTTAATGATAGACTGGAATGGTACCAGTTTTTATCAGTAGACCATAGTTATGTGTGTCATAGCATTATAACTGAGATATGATGAGAGCTAGAACTAGCTATAATTGAGAACAAAATAGATTAGAAATGTTTGCAAAACAAGAAAAAGGGGATGTTTGAAAAGCTGGTTTTATTGATGTTTTATCCAACATAATTGTTATTTAGTATAAAGTATAAAATAGCACAAGATGGGGCTCTTCCAGCTAGAAATTTGATACCTTTCCAACTACAATCTGTTATGTACAGGTGGTATCACTGTTGACATATGTGGGTTCAAGCTGGATAAAGGTCATTTGACATCTTTACTACTTTCTACTGACACACATTTTACCAAAGACTATGAACTAAGGAATTTTAGAAAACAAAACAAATGTAAATAGAATTAGTACTATGTCATGCATCTATGGTTTATTTGTACAGCATTATTATCACATTGTTAGTAACACTTTATACAGTTTTTAAAATCTTTATCTTTAAAGCAGGAATATAAAACAAAGAGGTACATGATTCATCATTAACAGGATTCCATTTGTTTTTAACACTAATTGCCAATACCCTAAGAGATCAACTAAAGAGTCCAACAACATGCAGTGAATATATACTGTATATACCAGTTCTTAGGTAAACAATGTTCATAATTTCCATGTGAATATATGAACTATATTGTACAATATCATTGCCACAAAGAATGTGACCAAGACCATGACTCTACTGAAGATGCAATGTAAATATCCAGTAAGATGTTGAAGTTATATTCATTCTTAGTGGTTAGTGAACTTATTAATGATATAGTGAGACTTTCCAGCATTTCAGTAGTGAAATTGCAATCAATAACAATAAAGCAATGGAAATAATTCTTGTAGGCCACTTGCCAATGAACCCTATTTTGTAACAACACTGCACTTACTGCGTTTATTTTGTTACACAAGCAGTATCTATAAAACACTTAAGGTGGAACATTAGTCAGAACATTAAGTCCTGATAGATCATTTCACACTAGCCCTTTTTTAAACTATAGGTATGTAACATTAAAACTAAGTGCCTACACTGTTTAAAATACAGTAATGCACCTTACCTGTAATCTCACCATGCTCTTCATTTGCTCAGTTGTTCTATTCTTGGTACTGTGTCTAAAATCAGAGCCACTAGAGTCTGATCAGCTGACAGCTTAAAGATTTACTGTTGTGAAGGGGGAAGAAAGCAACAGGAATGGCACATACTGTGCTGACAGAACACAGTTTAGGGAGGAAAAAAAGAAAAAGCAGGAGAGGTGACAGGATAAACTCTGCTGCCAAGGAAACACACAAGTTAAACTTATGCAGGGTACACACAATGAGAAAATTGGACGAATTTTCGTCCAATTTTCCAAAAAGTGCATATCATGATGTATCCAACATTGTACAATAATTCTTGAATGACAAAGGCAAACGTTCCTTCTTGTGTAGGATTTCTATGTTCATTGCAAACTTATTTTGAGTCATTCTTTACTTCTGATCATGCACATTTTTTTCTATTTGATTATTTCCATACGTTCACATTGAGTTAAAAATCAGATGTTGTCTTCACTTACAATACATTTTTGCTAGCTTTTACCTTGATTTTTTTTTCGTCACAACAGCTGAAATTAGCTGTCAAAAGCACTATGCTAACGATCAGATATCGATCAATTGTTCCTCATATGGAATTCTTCTTCTAATTTTCTTATAATGTGTACCTAGCTTTACAAGGATAGTGCCTTATCTTATCTGCCTGATATTTTTGCCTTTCTCCCTCATCAGCAGCCTGTGTACTTCAGTACTGTAAAGCTTCTGTCAGCCTTTGTCTCTAACTTTGACAAGACAAAACAATCAAGTTTTCAAAAATACATATTTTAATTGAAGAACATGTCATATAGTTTTGAGAACAAGGGTAGGGGGAGAGATTCCAAAAATGAAGTGACTGCTCTGGGCTTCAACAAAATTCAGCAAGAAGAAACCAGATCAATGCTGGAGGAAGTTTACAGCATACACTAATTTGGGTAGCATAAATATAATTGAATTAATATATGTTCTTTTGTTAATGAACTTTAATTGTTGTCAAACTGTTATGGGTAAAGTTCTGCTTTAATGAACTTCATATATAAAAAAAACAACCTGAAGAAATCTTATAGGAACAATTCACTTGCTGTGCATATGTGAATCGCTAAATTGAAATGCTTTAGTGCCATCCTGCATAAATTTCACCATTAAAAATTCAGTAATAAGTTAAAGAAAAAAAAATAAAAACAAAAATTCACATCAACCATATATGAGATTAAAAAGGCATTTGCAAGGTAATGCAATTATTGCAATCTTTTGATCTGTAAAGCCTGTGGAGGGCACTACATCCTTGTGAAATATGGCATTGTGAGTTGATAAATTAAAGCAAAGTCAAGCAAAATTAAAAATGATGCAACTTGTCAATTTGCTACTCTTGATAAATAGGCCCCAAAGGTCCTCTAACTCACATCATTAGCTCTCGTCTCTTGAAAAATTTCTAAAGATTATATTCTACAGCAGAAGAAAAACCTACAATCCTGTTTTTTTCTAGTTCAGGAAGATTTGACCTTAAACTGACTGTGAAATTTAAAATAGCTTACTTATATCTTTTGACTTATTAGAAAGTATAAGATATGTTACTATCCGGAACATGCAATTAAAATGACATACATGTTTTTCTAAGTAGATGTATTTCACTTTGGTCATTAAATTGTATCTTTATTCTATTCATATACAATTCCATTTTGTTTAATAACCATTATTACCGGGAACAAAAAAAAGATGTGATAAAAATGATAGAAAATAGCTAAAGAATTATTCCACTATAAAATTAAAGTGCAAGAAATGCCTAACACTATATATTATTAAAAATGTTCTCTCCCCCCCCCCCCCCTACCTATCCTGCCTAATCTGTACGAAAAAGATGAGTTTACTTATTTATTTTTAATCTGCTCTGGTCCGATCATGTGATCCTGCAGCCCTATATTAGTGAATTGCTGCTGCATGGAAGAAGAGGGTATGCTGACAATGAATTGGCCATGTGAGCCTAAGGGTAATGTCATGAATTCCAACATTCCCAGCCATTGTCAAGCACTTGCTGAGCTGGAGCTGCAGGTCCAGAGTGGATTAAAAAATAGTAGGTGCAGTTTATGATATTTCTTTTATACTTTAGGCAAGATAAGCAGGGAGATGGGGATGGAAATATTTTGAGACTAGACAAAGTAATTTTTTTTTTATTCAACCAAATCCCAAGTGGGAGAGTAAAAACCTTTCATTAAAACAACAGCAGGTGTGCAGTTATTTCACCAATATAGTCCCCAAGAGATGTCTTTTTTAAAGAATTTATCTGGTGGTCTTTCTCCTCAACATCTCCTGAAATCAAAATATCAGTTTTAAGTAGACCGACTATTTAAGAACAAATAAATAAAAATAGTAGCTAATAAAAAGCTAAGTTGGTGGCCCTGATATAAATATCTGTAAAGTGAGTTAATGCGCAGTGACATGAAGTGGGTATAAATATGCAATCATGAGTAAGTGAATTTGAAAATTTGAGCTTTCCTACCTATAACTGAATAATGGAAGTGAACACAGGCTTCCTTATTACTCTCACTTCATTTCCTACTTCAGTAAATGAGCACTAACATGTCTAGATAGGAAAACTAAGATCGATAGATAGATAGATAGATAGATAGATAGATAGATAGATAGATAGATAGACATCACTGTACTTAGTGCAACAGGGGTTGGGGGGAGAGCTATGTACTGTGAGAAGTGGAGGTTGAGGGGGAGCTCTTTAGGGGAGGTTGGAAAAGGTTATTTTTGGTTGTACACTGGCCTGCGCCATGTGCATTAAGCACTCTTGAGCCCTTGACCCTGTGTAATATGAAGTTCTGAGTTCTATGGTCTGTGTGATATACACTCCTGAGTCCTGCACCCTGTGCTATACACAGTTCTGAGCACTGCTTCTGAGCGCTGTGCCCTGTGCAATGTGACTTTTTGAGCCCTGTGCAATAGGCATGCCTGAGCCCTGTACTCCATGTGTCACACATTTCTGAACCTTTCACCCTATGCAGATCTGAGCCCTTGCTATACCTACTATTTTGCACAGCATTCTATGCCTGCACCTGTTATCTATGAAAAAAAAACCCTGGATCCATAGATAGATGAATAGCCAAAGATAGATAGATAGATAGATAGGTTCACTGTTCTAATCCCTCACTATGTATACGGTGTGTGCATGTATATATATATCGCGAAAAGTATTGGAACTACCCTCCAAATCATAGGATTCAGGTGTTCCATTCACCTCCATGGCCACCGTTGTATAAAATCAAGCACCTAGGCATACAGACTGCTTCTACAAACATTTGTGAAAAAATGGGTTGCTCTCAGTGAATTCAGGCATGGTACCATGATAGGTTGGCACCCGTGCAACAAGTCCATCTGTGAAATTTCCTTGATACTAAATATTCCACAGTTAACTGTTAGTGATTTTATAACAAAGTGGAAGCAATTGGGAACAACAGCAGATCAGCCACAAAGTGGTAGGCCATGTAAAATGACAGAGCAGAGTCAGTGCATGCTGAAGTGCGCAGAAGTCGCAAACTGCAGAGTCAGTAGCTAAAGACCTCCAAACTTCATGTGGCCTTCAGTTTAACACAACAGTGCAGATAGAGTTTCATGAAATGAGTTCATGGAATGGCCGAGCAGCTGCATCCAAGCCTTACATCACCAAGTGCAATGGAAAGCATCTGATGCAATGGTGTAGAGCACACTGCCACTGGACTCTAGAGCAGTGAAGACATGTTATCTGGAGTGACCAATTATATTTTTCTGTCTGGCAATCCAATGAATGTGTCTGGGTTTGGTGGTTGCCAGGAGAACGGCACTTGCCTGACTGCACTGTGTCAAGCATAACATTTGGTGGCGGGGGGATTATGGTGTGGGGTTGGGCTTGTCCCCTTAGTTCCAGTTAAGGGAACTCTTAAGGCATCAGAATACCAAGACATTTTGAACAATTTCATGCTCCCAACTTTGTGGGAACAGTTTGGGGGTGGCCCCTTCCTGTTCCAACATGACTGCACACCAGTGCACAAAGCAAGGTCCATAAAGACTTGGATGAGTGAGTTTGGGATGGCGGAAATTGACTGGCCTGCACAGGGTCTTGACCTTAACCAAGTAGAGTACCCAATGAGTTAGAGCAGAGACTGTGAGCCAGGCCTTCTCATCCGACAGAAGTGCCTGACCTCCTAAAACTTGTGGACAACTTTCCCAGAAAAGTTGAAGCTGTTATAGCTGCAAAGGGTGAGCCAACTCAATATTGAATCCTACAGAGTAAAACTGGGATGCCAGTAAAGTTCATGAGTGTGTATTGGCAGGTGTCATAATACTTTTGGCAATATAGTGTATATTTAGCTAACCCTGGGTACGCCAATGAGGAAAGGATTCAATATTTAATAAATACCACATGGGATGGAGAGGAATTCTGTAAAATTAATTCATAAAAAGCTATTGGGGGAGATTAAAGTTCCAAAGTATTTGGAATAAAACAAATAAACAAAATGAACTATTGCCCATGGAACAATGAATCCAATGGCAATCTTGTTTGTAGGCCACCAGATGTAAAAGAAGGATCAGTTCATAAGAGTTGAGATATTCTGAAGTGATCTCTTTCAGTCCAAGTGCCAAAAGTATTGCTCTGAAAGACAGCTGGGGAAATTGGGTTACTAAAAGTTGATGTTATAGGGCCAAGATATTGTGAAATCTTTACAGAGAAAGAGTTTGTTTCATAATATCAATAATACATTCTATAGTAGGTCAAAGACAAGGAGATATCCATAGTAAAGCCAGGAGATCTGTAGAGGTCATAAGTTGAACCCACTGCTTTGTGGAAGTGTGATGAAACCAGTCATGAATTCTAATAAGAACCACTGCATTCTGATAGGGAGCCACATTAGGGGCATCTGCTCCTACTCATGCCTTTGGCAAAGAAAGCAATTTATTTCAGAGCTTGGGGTGTTTTCTAGGCCAAAGAAAACCAGAGAACATATGCTGTACCTTTTGTGAATAGGACTGAGGAACTTTTATTGGTATTGCTTGGAATAGATAACAAAGTCCTATGATAACATTCATTTTAAGAATTTTTGTACAGCCTAGCCAGAAAAAGCATTCAGTAGAATAACAGTTCAAATCTAACAGGGTCCTGTTCAAAAGTTGTATATTGGTATTGGTATTTAACAACTTCAATACCACTTTTTCCCCCTTCCTGCCCAGGCTAGTTTTTATCTTTCAGTGTTGTCGCAATTTGAATGACAATTGCACGTCATGCAACACTGTATCCATATTAAATTATTATAATTTTTTTCACACAAAAAAATATTTCATTTGATGGTATTTAATCACCACTGGGTTTTGTTTTGCTCTATAAAAAAAAAAAGGCCGCAACTTTTGAAATAAAGTGTTTTTCTTTGTTTCTGCAAATAAAAAAAATATTTCTACAAAAATGTAGGCCAACATGTATTCTGCTACATGTCTCTGGTGAAAACAACCCAAATCAGTGTTTATTATTTAGTCTGTAGGAAAGTTATAGAGTCCACAAACTATGGTATATATCTGAAAATCAATAAATCCTGATGTACTGACAGCCTTTCTTGAGGCCCAACAGTGCCAGGACAGTACAAATACCCCACAAAATTACCCCCTGCTTTTCAGAAAGAAGACAGTCTGAGGTATTTAGTAATAAGCATGGCAAGTTTTTTGCAGTTGTCAGTTTTTGTCATAATTTTGTGGAAAATGAAAACAAAAAAAACACTTTCTTTTACATACTGTCACCAATGCAGTACTGTGACATCATATAACTGGTGTGACAGTGATCAGGGACACTGACAGTATGTAAAAAAAATAATAATATTAATGATTTCTTTTTAAATGTTTTTACTTATTTAAATTACTTTTTACATGATTTTTTTATGATTTTATTTTTACTCCTGTGACCAGAGCACTACAATGTTACCATAGTAACATTGTACTACCCTGGGCAAGTGATCACGATTTTTGTTTTTACACACTATGATTGCTTATACCAGTGAATTTCACTGGTATGTTGTTTATACCAGTAATTTTTACCAGTACATTTTTAACTGAATTAAACGGTTTAATTCAGTAGTTTTTGTTGTTATCAGCTGTGATGGACTACATCTGATCACCTAAGGCAGATGGGCTCTGATTAGTCCTGTCTCTACCAAGTGATCACTGTGACCAATCACAGCTAACAGCACAGTTGTAAGCAATGAATGACATGAAAGGAATCCATTCATTGTTTACAACTGCCATGTGATTTGCTGTGATTGGTCATGGCGCTCACATGACACTGGCAGTAGGCGGTGTATTCATCAGTCATCGGCTGTGTCCAATGGACACAGCCGGAGACAAATTGCATTGAACATTGCTGCCAGAGCTCCGGGTATGACCAGAGGTATGTGAACTGACGCAGGGAAACGCAGGCTTCAGATATGTTATAAACAATATAATTTATTAATACTAACAATACAAAACGTAGTGCAATACTAAAACATAAACACAGTGCAAACGAACCAAACCACCCACAGATAACAATACATACAATGCAAGC
Source organism: Staurois parvus (assembly GCF_062004578.1). Classification (NCBI taxonomy): domain Eukaryota; kingdom Metazoa; phylum Chordata; class Amphibia; order Anura; family Ranidae; genus Staurois; species Staurois parvus. The sequence continues at coordinate 207,394 of NW_028318524.1, forward strand.
GTGGTCAGGCAGGCCGGGTCAATAACAATCGGGCAGGTAGGATCAGGAGGAGCAGGCAGAGAGTAGTCAGGTCACGAGCCGGGTACAGCAACTAACGGGCAGGTAGGTACAGGGGGTCAGGCAGAGAATGGTCGGGGTCACAAGCCAGGGATCAAACAGGAGAAGTCAGCAGAGGTCAGGATCAGGCAGGGTCGGCAACGAGTCAGTCAGGCAGGAACAGGAACAGGAATGCAGGTAACAAGATACAGGGGCCCATGGAAAAACACACACCAAGGCACAGACTGCAGGTCTGGCCATCCCTTAAATACACCTGCAATCAGCCTCAGGTGTTTGGCTGACTGCAGGGTTGAGTCTCTGATTGCTGAGAGCACCCGCTGGCCAGCCCTGGTACTGCAGCCCACAAGGCAGGTGAGTCTCACCATTATTGGCAAGTCCATTCCTGACAATTGCCCATGGGGTGTGCGTGAGGTGCAATCCTGGGAGGAAGTCATTTGACATCCTCTCAGAATAATAGGGATCCCGCCCGGCCATCATAGTACAATAGGCCAAGCGGGAAGGTGTTAATTTAATGAGAACAATTGAGAAAAAGGGAAATGTGTTCCTAAATAGCAAAATGATAAGGGGCAGATCTTGGAATGGATAATTTTCCCTCATCTTTTATAGTTGAAACACATTTAGGATTTCTGATTTAGTGGAATTTACTCTGAAGTTGCAGTATTGGCTAAATCTTGGATGCTTTTGAATTATTAATGGCATAGATACATTTGGGAGAATTACATATAAGAGCATATCATCTGTAAATAAAGCCAGTTTTAAATGTAGGGAACCTAGTGGAATTCTAAAAAAAGATAGGGTTTTAACGTAGTGCCAATACTAGGTGGTCCATATATAGAACATGTAGTAAAGGTCATAGTGAGCAATACTAGCGAGTACTATTTTTATTAAAAAAGTTATAAGAATTCCCAATTTACCCTATTGAATGATTTCTCATTGGCACAAATCATTATTATGTTGTTGTGCATAATCCATAAGCAGTGCAGTTTTTGCAGTTTTTAGAGTGTTATCCCTTGCTTCTCTTTCATTAACGAAGCCCACCTGATCAAGATGAATGAGTTGTGGTAATACTGGTTGCAGTCTATTGGTGATAATTGTGTATTTGTCCTCTTTTAGGATTAATGTCCAGACCCTTTACATTGTATGAGCAGAATTGTAATGTGTGTTATGTGTTTGTAGATGTTATGACTTTATCCATGATAACAGGAAAAAAAAATGATTTTAGAAAAATGTAGGAGGTATTGATTAAACAGTACTCCCTGTTCCCAAAAAAGAAATGCTCCCTTTTTTTTTTATTTAGAAAAACCTTACACCAGGAAGAAGTAGGGCACTAAACATGTTAACACACAGTATGAGCACAAGTGTGTGCTCTACCTGGGGGGCATTGATTAAAGTACTGTAGGTGGTAAATAAAGGCACCCAATAATCCAGTGAGTTGCAGCTTCTCCAAGTGGTTTGAAATGTTTAGACATTTGCTTGATTTTCCCCGACCAGCACCCACTGTTTTTCAGCACCTGCCTCTCAGGCACTTGTGGTAGCCATTTTCCCAGCAGCACCTGGGACAATGTGCTTCCTACACAGCCTTCCTCCACCATCTACAAGCCACACTGTGATTTGAGTCAACTTCCCACCATCTCTGAGGCTCCTAACTACCAGCTAAGCAAATACTACAGACATTCTGGATCCAACCAGGTACCCTGTCTGTTCACTTTATAGTATAATTTGCGTTAAACTATAGTGTGTCAGGGAAATAATATGCACAGTCATTCACAAAGATGTGCACATGCTCAGACCCAAAACTTATGAGTCACAACTAGACGTTTCCTAACTCGTGCACGTATCTGCGCACGTGTGCATGCACATTAGCATGAGCGAGCGTGAATACTAGGCCCTCGCTTGCCTATTTAAAGTGGCTCCAGAGACCAGAAGATTTCTGAGTAGTTGTCAGCTTCTACTGTTTGTGACCTGATCCTGTACTAACTGACTTGTCTTGACCCTGCTTGTTCCTGATATATCATTGCTGACTCTGGCTTGTGACCTGACCCTGCCTTCTTCCTGCTGTTTTGATACCTTTCTTGTTCCACTGATACTGACCCCAGCCTGGCTCTTACTCTGTTTTGGTTCCTAATTATGCACCTCTGCTGTCCGGCTGACACTGACTCCTGCCTGACCACCTGAGATCCTACATCTGCCAGCCTGCTTGCTTCTTCAAGGTTTTACATCTGCTGCTGTGTCTTAACATCAACTATCTCATCATTCCTCCTGCTGTTCAGCATTTTGCACCTGCTGCAAGATTCTTTTAGCCAGGATCTCCTACAAGGCACTTGTGCCACTCTGTGTCCTATTATATTCTGTCACCACCTTCATGAGAAACAGGACAGGAGAGTAATTCTCCCTCACAGATTCTGGCAATAGTAGTATACAGCAGTCATTACAGAATGGCTAATCCTCACATGAGGCCACTCTGCATACCTTCCTATCTAATCACATCTGTGGATAATTTCCTACTCCTCTGCAACACCATTCCAGCAACAGCATTTCAGAAAACCATCTGCAGTTACGACAGTCGCTGTTAAATCTGATCCTTATCACCCTTTCTGCAATTCTGAGTGTTTTACACCTGTATTGAGGAGACACAAGTGAACTCCTATGTCCCTGAAACTGGCTGTCATGTGATCTCTCCATCCATGAAGGGAGCACCTAATAAGATTAGATAAGGTTTCATAGGAAGGAACTACAACAACCTCTGTATCCATAGCAGTGTCATTTAGTTGCTGGAAAAGCCACCAGTGTATATATACTAAGTGGGCTGCATAATAGTAGAAGCACAGATTTGGGAGCCTTGTAGGAGTTGTAATGTTTCTAATGGTAATCGTGGGATTTGAGAGGGTTGAGTCTATTTCTAGAAAAACTTTTTTTGAGACATTATTGGGTACATTAGCTAAGATATTTAAAAATTTCAGGAGAAAAAAATATTTTATATAAATTTGCTCTCTCCATGAAAGAAAGAGGTAATTTTACCTATTGGGTGACTTTAGTATGGAAGGAAAAAAATATAAGGTTCTAGATTGTTGGCACAAAACTGTGACATCAGTAATTGGATGTCAATACCCAGGTACCAGAATTGTCTTGTGGTCTGCAGTGGGCAATCAGTTGAGAGGCAAAAATTAGGATCTGGGACTATAAGGAAGACATAAAATTTTGACCTATTAACCTTAAACTCTGAATAGTACCTAAAGTGTTGGACTAAACACAGGACCTAAGGTATAGTATGTTGCAGATCAAAAAGATACAATCGCATATCATTAGCATATAATAAGACACATTCTTCTAACGGGCCAATCTGGATACCAGTGGAGACATTTAAAATCTTAATTGTAAAGCTCAGTGCATACTTTCAGATGTGGCAATTTGATCAGCAGTTACCAGCGTCCTAAAAATCTGTAACGGCAGGTGTAAAAAACTCTAAAAGAGACCTGTTTTAGATATAATTTTTCCCATTTCCATACAAATTGTTTTTCGTGGTTTAAAATATTTAATCAAACCACAAATATTTGAACAAATCCCAGAATGTGTTAAATATATATAATTTTTTTAATATTGTCAAATACATTATCTTTTTTATTATAAACAACAATTTACAATATTATACTGTATATACATAGCACAGAAAAAGTTCAACTGTAAAGCCTTTAAAAAGAGAATGCTTCCTAGTTACTTGACTGCTGGCCCATAATGGTAAATAAAATAAAATAATTTAAATTCAAACATCTGATAAATAATTAAATATGATGATCTAATTTGGTTGTGTTTGTCCAACTTATCTTGCATGAGAAATTAACTTTGGAAGGCTTTAGCACTTGACAGTATTATTCCTTAATTACTATATTCTGCTGGATGAAATGACCATCTGGGAGTTTGTATCTAATATTTCTAGTATAATGTCATTGGCATGTTCTTATTTTTTCATTTATACTGTAAATATTTAGATATTGTAGCTTGCACTAGCTAGTTAAATTAATAAAAAACGTGAGTAGGATGAATTCAAAAGCTTTGAGGAGGGAAATGCAGCGTATTAGTTACATTTAACGCCATGACATATTTCACTGCTTTTTAGTGTTATATTTGGCCCCTTGGAAGTCAATAGGGCCTAGGGCGAGAGAGTATTCATGCAGGCTTTTAGTGTCTACTGATTGTTCAGAATTTTAAAGTGACAACAGGTTCACTTTGTCAGTAATTTATAAAATTGTAACTTTATATTTACTTTTAGATTTTGAGATTTACTCAGCTGAGTTATCTGAAATGAAAATTTGTTATTGTATTCTTTAGCAGTCTTTAGTCTCACACTTTATTTATAGGCCCCTTAAATAGGAGAGATAGTAAAGTGCAAATAAGAATATCTTCATGAAAAATGGTACAATGCAATGCATACAATAATTCACACTTTTTACCTCTACCGTGATGTGCTTCCTAACATTTTGGAAGGCAGTGCATCTGGAAGTGGGACCCAGCTCATGCTCCTCAACAAGGTAGTAAATTGGTAAATGGTGCAAAAAAAAAAAAGCTCCCTAGTAGTTAATTAAGTGGATCCATTCATGAGACAGAGCCAAGGCATGATGTAAATAATAATTGTCACGCTAACTTGTGCTCTCAACCAAATGGCTGGTGCCATAACTGATCACATGTGCAGCATCATGAAACTGCAAACAAAACAGAGGCCAAGATGGCAGGTTCCTTGACTGTAAAATACAAAATGGTTTAACTACTTAAGGCGAGCCCACAGTAAATGTACTGCTGCAGGGCAGGCCCTCTGCACAAAATCACATGTATATACATGATTCTGCATTTTTGGGTAGGGAGGGCATGCGAGGCGAGAGACTGCCCTACCTGCACTGCCGATCGCGGCCCCAGGTGTCAACCACTGGGTCCCAGCCAGTAGTTACCTGCCGGAGACCGGTGATTACTGGCAAACACTGACAGGGAGGAGGGCTTCATTGTTTACAATGCAACCCTCCTCCCTGTCAGTTTGGGCACACTTCTCGGGATGGCTGAGCACAGCCATCTCGATCAGTGTGCTTAAAGTGAAGCACACACCCCCATCCCCTAGTAAAACACTCCCATCACACAGTCAACCCTTTGATTGCCCCCAAATGTTAACCTCTTCCTCCCTAGTGCCATTAGAACAGTGTCAGTGATTTTTTTTGCACTGATCACTGTATTGGTATCACTTTGGAATGTCAGTGACACCAAGTCAGTTCCTCCCAGTGTCAGAATGCCCACTGCAGTCCCGCGGTCCTGCTATAAGTCACTGATCACCGCCATAAGTTGCTGATTGCCGCTATTTAGGAATTTTATTTAGGAAGACATGTCGCAGAATACATTTTGCCAAAATTTATGATGAAATTTGGTTTTTACATTATTTTACTGGACCTGTTTTATGGCAAAAAGTTTTTTTTCTCAACATTGTTGGTCTTTTTTTTTTACAGCGTTAAAAATAAAAAATGCACTGGAGATCAAATACCACCAAAAGAAATGGTGGGGAAAAAAGGACATAAATGTAATTTGGGTGCAGCATTGCATGACCGCAATTGTCAGTTAAAGTAACGCAGTGCCGTAACACAAACCGCTACTGTAACTGCTTCCTGACTACCCTATAGCAGAAATACTGCTACAGGGCGGCACGGGTGCACAAACTCGCATATATATACGTGATTTGCGCTCCCGTGGTTTTCACTCCCCTCCCAAATAGCTTCAGATTGCCCATCCGTACACCAGAAATCACATTTAACCCCTTGATTGCCAGGAACAGGCTCATACACAATAAACCTCCATTGCTAGTATAGTCTCTGAACGGATAAATATCTTTGATCAGATCAGCACTATAGCAGCGTTCACAATAGTATAGCGTCCCCTAAAACACATCGTTAGTGGGACCAGCCACGGCACCTGCCAGCACCTGCATTTAGTCCCTATGCTTACCCCCCCTTCACCTCCAGCAAGTACAGGGTCAGTAGGTGACTGTCACTTAATACATTGCACACAAAACCGCAGTGTTTGCAAAAGCAGCACCCATACTTCCCTCATTCACTGCCCAACCCGGAATTTAGGTGGCAACAAATTTATCTACTCCACTTGATTTTCTGGAGCTGTTTTTCACGGAAGATCTGTATGCATTGATTGTGGATCAAAGCAATTTATATGCACAACAATTTATCGCCTCCAACCCAAATTCAAACCTTGCCAGACCAGTCGCATGGAAACCCATTACGGTTTCCAAATTAAAATTTTTTGGGGGCCTAACCCTCAACATGGGCATTACTAAAAAAAATTAACTATGGTTGTATTGGTCCACAGACCCAATTCATCATATGCCCATGTTCTCTGCTGTCATCGCCAGGCATAGATACAGTCAGGTCCATAAATATTGGGACATCGACACAATTCTAACATTTTTGGCTCTATACACCACCACAATGGATTTGAAATGAAACGAACAAGATGTGCTTTAACTGCAGACTGTCAGCTTTAATTTGAGGGTATTTACATCCAAATCAGGTGAACGGTGTAGGAATTACAACAGTTTGCATATGTGCCTCCCACTTGTTAAGGGACCAAAAATAATGGGACAGAATAATAATCATAAATCAAACTTTCACTTTTTAATACTTGGTTGCAAATCCTTTGCAGTCAATTGCAGCCTGAAGTCTGGAACGCATAGACATCACCAGACTCTGGGTTTCATCCCTGGTGATGCTCTGCCAGGCCTCTACTGCAACTGTCTTCAGTTCCTGCTTGTTCTTGGGGCATTTTCCCTTCAGTTTTGTCTTCAGCAAGTGAAATGCATGCTCAATCGGAATCAGGTCAGGTGATTGACTTGGCCATTGCATAATATTCCACTTCTTTCCCTTAAAAAACTCTTTGGTTGCTTTTGCAGTATGCTTTGGGTCATTGTCCATCTGCACTGTGAAGCGGCGTCCAATGAGTTCTGAAGCATTTGGCTGAATATGAGCAGATAATATTGCCCAAAACACTTCAGAATTCATCCTGCTGCTTTTGTCAGCAGTCACATCATCAATAAATGCAAGAGAACCAGTTCCATTGGCAGCCATACATGCCCACGCCATGACACTACCACCACCATGCTTCACTGATGAGGTGGTATGCTTAGGATCATGAGCAGTTCCTTTCCTTCTCCATACTCTTCTCTTCCCATCACTCTGGTACAAGTTGATCTTGGGCTCATCTGTCCATAAGATGTTGTTCCAGAACTGTGAAGGCTTTTTTAGATGTCGTTTGGCAAACTCTAATCTGGCCTTCCTGTTTTTGAGGCTCACCAATGGTTTACATTGGTGAACCCTCTGTATTTACTCTGGTGAAGTCTTCTCTTGATTGTTGACTTTGACACACATACACCTACCTCCTGGAGAGTGTTTTTGATCTGGCCAACTGTTGTGAAGGGTGTTTTCTTCACCAGGGATAGAATTCTTCGGTCATCCACCACAGTTGTTTTCCGTGGTCTTCCGGGTCTTTTGGTGTTGCTGAGCTCACCGGTGCGTTCCTTCTTTTTTAAGAATGTTCCAAACAGTTGTTTTGGCCACGCCTAATGTTTTTGCTATCTCTCTGATGGGTTTGTTTTGTTTTTTCAGCCTAATGATGGCTTGCTTCACTGACTCTTTGGATCTCATCTTGAGAGTTGACAGCAACAGATTCCAAATACAAATAGCACACTTGAAATGAACTCTGGACCTTTTATCTGCTCATTGTAATTGGGATAATGAGGGAATAACACACACCTGGCCATGGAACAACTGAGAAGCCAATTGGCCCATTACTTTTGGTCCCTTAACAGGTGGGAGGCACATATGCAAACTGTTGTAAGTCCTACACCGTGCACCTGATTTGGATGTAAATACCCTCAAATTAAAGCTGACAGTCTGCAGTTAAAGTACATCTTGTTCGTTTCATTTCAAATCCATTGTGGTGGTGTATAGAGCCAAAAATGTTTGAATTGTGTCGATGTCCCAATATTTATGGACCTGACTGTATGAGAGTATAATGTGTTTTATGCATTTCAACGACAGACACACTCTGTCTAGTGACCCTGAATTTGACCGGCTCCACAAAATTCTGCCCCTTGTAAATCACCTTAACCAAAAATTTGCAGATGTCTATAATCCGCAGCAAAAAATCTGCATTGATGAGTCCCTCATTAATTTTTCCGGCCACCTTGCATTCAAACAATTTCTCCCCAGCAAGCATGCCACATATGGGGTCAAGATGTATAAGACCTGTGAGAGGGCAACTGGCTATACATATAAGTTTCGGATTTACAAGGGAAAAAATAGTCATGTGGAACCCCCCGGATGCCCAGTCTACATGGGGAGTAGTGGCAAGATAGTTTGGGGCTTGGTGTCATCCTTTTTCCATATGGGGTACTGTGCGACCTAATGTGTGCACACCATTAGAAGTGTGTGGATGCAGGGTGGTATATTCTAATGGTGAAATGGTCTAAACGTAAATTGCAGTATCTATACCATAGTTTGTAGACGCTATAACTTTCAAACAAAGCAATCAATATACACTTATTGGGATTTTTACCAAAACCATGTAGCAGAATATATTTTGGACTAAATTTACTAACTTTGAGTTTACTACATATTTCTTATAGCCGAAAGTAAAAAATATTGTTTTTTTTTTCAAAATTTTCGGTCTTTTTTGTATATAGTGTAAAAAATAAAAAGCGCACAAGTAATAAAATACCACCAAAAGAAAGCTCTATTTGTGTGAAAACAAGGACATAAATTTCATTTGGGTACAACATTGCATGACCACGCAATTATCAGGTGAAATAGTGCAGCTCCAAATAGTAAAAAGAGGCCTAGTCATTAAGGAGGGTAAATCCTCAGGATGGCAAGTGGTTAATTCTGCTTTTAGTAAACAAATTTGCTCATCAATAGAGATGATTTAATCTATCCAGGTTTGATCTGTGGTGTTCCTTGAATCCTGCTTCAAACCCACAAATCACAAACTAAGCATCAAATGAGTGGTAGGTTAATATTGATAATTAATTCTGATCACATTCATAGCTAATAGGCATGCTGTTGTCAAAATGGCAAGGGAAACTTGGCACTGCCGTCACAAATGCTTCACATTCTTCTAATGGGACTAAAGTGACATGGAAAACACCAATTCATTAAAAAAATATGATTTGGAGATTACAAAACATCAGTGCAACTATTTTCTGGTATCACATATTTTAGATGTGTAATCGTTTTTTTAACTTTAACATTTATTTTATTTATTTATTTTATTTTATTTCAGGTACTTATATACCTCGTTATATTAACTTTATAAGGCTTTTTAAGGGTGTTTTGTCAGTGAAACCAGAGTATTTTTTATCATGATGTAATAGGTCTGAATTGAAAGATGGAATTGGCAGCCACTTCAGATCTGAAAGCTGTTGGAAAATGCATCAGGCATGAACTTTGTACAAATTGTCCAATGGACAATAGTATAGTTTAGTTTGTGAGCTTTTTTATAGTACCAAAAAAACTGTTGTTTTAAGTTGATAAGATCTCAAAAAAGATCTCTAAAAGTACATAAAGCCTTTCAAACCACAATCCTACATTCTGCAAGCTCCCTACCATCCCCTTAATCCTTAAGTATTTACTAAATATTCAAAATTTGGACTTCAGGTATTAGGACTGTACATGAACACTTTAATAGACAGCAAATATGAAGATATGTATTATCTTGCAATAAAGATTAGTGTGTATCTCTTAAGATACGATAACTAAAAATATTAATCATTGGCTGGACAGTATATAAGCAGCTTGGTTAGGCCATAAAAAGAGGGATGAGACAGTTTTTATCTTGAAATAAACATTTGAGTCTATTTTATAGGAGACAATAGCCACCACAAATTTAGTATAGTGGCTGGATAGTATGTAAGCAGCTTGGTGAGGTGGCAATATAAATGGAACAAGTATTAACTTTTCTTTTTAATTATTGTAAATTTTTATTAAGGGCCGAAACCCATTTTTCAAGACAAAATTACAACAACACTGTAGGTGTAAACGTTGCATTGAAAGAGTCACATCCAATACAAAAAAAACATAAACAAAAGATGTGTGAATAGATAGCATGTTAAACAGCATAATGCATAAGTACAAAATTACATAAACCTGCACATTGTTGAAGTACATTATTTGTCTGAGCTATATGGGGGGGGGGGGGGGGAAGGAAGTCTACTAAGGGGAGAATGATCCTATGGTTCCCAAATAGATCTAAAATTACCTGAGTAATCACCCACTAGAGTTGGAAGATATTCCATTTCTCTGATTTCAGAGATCGCACTTAAAAGATGATGTAGTGAGGGGATATCGACCGATTTCCAGTGTCGTGGTATCACCCGTCTAGCAGCCATCAGAATATGTATTACCAACATTTTAGACCGTTTAGAAATATCCTTAAAGGGTAGCCCCAGGAGGTAGTGTAGTGGGTCTAAGGGATGGTTAACATTGAGCACTTGCTCTAAGATCGTCTTAACCATAGCCCAATAACCTGTAATCTGTGGACGAAACCAGAAAATGTGAAATATCCTTAAAGGGTAGCCCCAGGAAGTAGTGTAGTGGGTCTAAAGGATGGTTAACATTGATCACTTGCTCTAAGATCGTCTTAACCATAGCCCAATAACCTGTAATCTGTGGACGAAACCAGAAAATGTGAAATATCCTTAAAGGGTAGCCCCAGGAAGTAGTGTAGTGGGTCTTGCTCTAAGATCGTCTTGACCATAGCCCAATAACCTGTAATCTGTGGAAAGAACCAGAAAATGTGCTCCCATGCACCTCCAGCACCTGTCAGATAGATTTGGGTTGATCATGTGTAATACTACAGGGGTCTTGTACCAATGTAACAATATTTTATATAAATTTTCTTTGTACAGAACACAAGAGGTCTTAGTAGCAGAATCCCTGATCATCTGCCAACAGAGATTGGGCATTTAAGGTCTTCTTCCCTTCTCTTCATATAACAGTGAGGGTTATTAACAAGAGACCCTGTGTTGAGGAGTAGTTTATATAAAGAGGAGATGAAATGTTGTTGGGAGGGACCTTTGACACCTATCCTCTCAAAATCTGTGGGGTGAGTAAGTGCTAGAGAAGAGCTCAAGGCATGGAAAAAGTGACAAAATTGTAAATAGGTATACAGTATCTGGCCATTACAGGTATTGTGGTTTCCACGCCATAGTCTCCTCAAGTGACCAAATCCTTCACAAAGCTCGATTGGTCAGATGACGGAGTTGAAATATCCCATTGGTTGCCCAAGAGCTCATGTGGGTAAGACAAACTATCTGGGAGCTCCGGATTATACAAAACATTCAACAATGGAGAGCATTCAGACAACAACTATTGGGATTTCACACGTCGACCAGATTTTGAGGGTGAATTTCATAGAGTCAAGCATTGGGGGAGACAGGGGTAATGCATAATGAAAAGGGCATAACAGTGAACATGTGTGGGTCAGATAAATATATCCTAATTCTATCTCTGCCCATCTATTCGGAGGTTTGTGGGTAAACCATGATACTGTTTGTCGCAAATGAGCGGCTAGATAGTATTTAATGATAACTGGCACCCCTAGACCTCCGTTGCTTTTAGATGTCAGGAGAACCATTTTCACTATTTGAGGTTTTCTGGCATGTCAGATAAATCTAAGAAACACTCACTGTAGAGTGTTTAGTTTAGCTTGTAATATTGCCAAAAAGGTAAAGTAACTTTGGTAAAATTTACATCTTTATCACATTCACCCTGCCTAGTAAATATATTTTATAATCATCCCACTGGTTTAGGAGAGCATACATTTCCAAAAACAGTGGGTAATAGTTAGCCTCAAACAAATGAGCATAAGTTGGGATTATATGGGTGCCAAGATATGACATGCACTAATGATAAGAGTAGTTTTGTTGAAGTAATTTGAGATCTTGGGATGGGATATTGAGGGGTAGATCTTCCATTTTTGAAGTGTTTATGTTATAGCCAGGCAAGTCACTGAAAGCTTGTAAAAGTTTATGTAAAGTGGGCAAAGACAAGTGTGGTTTTGTAATGGTCAATAATGGTCATCTGCAAAAAGTGAAAGTTTATACTCCTTCCCCTTCACAGTCACTCCTGATATATCAGGGTGTGCTATGATCCCCACTGATAATGGTTCAAGGCATAACACAAATAGGAGCAGGGACAGAGGACACCCCTGTCTAGTTCTGTTGAGCATGGGAAAGGTGTCAGATGTGGCAAAGGGAAGTTTAACCTGTGCGATAGGTCTCAATTACAGTGCTGTAATCGCTCTAAAAAAGGCCCTTGTATTCCTACATGTTGCAGTAGTTCAAACATGTAGGGCCATCCCAACTAGTCAAATGCCTTCTGAATGTCTAAACTTAACAGTAGAGCTGGTGTACGTGAGCCATTAAGTATATCTACCAAATTGATCGTACGCCTAGTGTTATCTCCTGCCTGTCTTGCCAAGATAAATCCCACCTAATCATTGTGTATGATTTTGAGCAGTAAAGGAGCCAGATGATTAGCTAAAAGTTTATGAAATATTTTATAATCCGTGTTTAATAATGATATGGGTCTATAGTTAGCCGGGGTCGTAAGGTTTTTACCTGGTTTGGGAATGACTGTGATATAAGAATGTTGGAACTGAGAATGAAGTTCTTTTCTGCTCAGCAGGAAGGAATAAAACTCCAATAGAGCAGGGTTTATTTCTGCGATAAATTGCTTATAATATGTGTAGGAAAACCCATCTGAACCTGGAGCTTTATGCGACGGGAGTGCCTTAACAACTGCACATAGTTCCTCCATAGTAATGGGTGCGTTCAAGAGTAGTCTATCTTCCCTTTTAAATTTAGGGATGTGGACAGCTGAAAAAAAAAGCATCAAAGGCATCTCTATAGAAAGTGGGGTGGATGTCTGGTGATAGACAATTAAAAAGCTTATGACATAAATCTTCAAACACTTGGGCAATCTGTTGAGGACAAGACATGGGAGTGCCATCCGTTTGAAACAAAAATTCAGGAGCAGAAGCAGCCGAATGTGTTTTCAGTTTATTAACCAACATCCTATGAGGCTTATTAGCTTATTGATAGAATTTCTGACTCATCCAAATTTTCTTTGCTATAGAACTAGCTTCAAATGTCTTAAGTTGATCTAAATGAAGTTTAGGTAAGGGGGGTGAATCAATAAGTTTTTTTTCTGCTTGGGATAATTGATTCATAAGGTCAGTTTTCTGGTGGAGCTGAGATTTCTTAAAGTGTGAGCTTTCCATTATAAAACTATCTCTAATAAATTCTTTATGAGCTTCCCACAAAGTTGAAGATGCTGACACAGATCCATTATTGAGCTAAAAAAATTAATGCAATGCTTTCAAAATAGAAGCATTGACACTTGCTTTACACAAAAGAGTGTCATTCAAGCGCCAATGGCATGTGCGCGAATTTAATCGATCTACAAATAGATCTAAAGCCAAAAAAGATTGATCTGACCATGAGTTAGGAACAATATCAGAACTCACTGTCTGTTTAAATAGGGGGGTTGAAAGTAGATATTCTAGTGTAGATATGATGTGTGGGGGAGAAAAACGAAAACTGCTTAGCATTTGGGTGTTGTACTCTCCAAATATCAAACAACTTTTGTCCCCTGATCCATTGATGGAAGGAGGTGGATTGTTTCAACACAGGTTTTGAAGGCAGTTGGCACCAAAGGGATCTCCTATCTCTTGCGGGAGATATAGCTAAATTAAAGTATCACCAATAATCGTGAAGGGATGTGAAGATGCTAAAAGTTGAGATATAGAGTCTCTAAAGAACACCAATTGATTAGTATTGGGAGCGTATATATTAATAATTGTAATATAGATGCCACCATATTGACATTGCAGTTGTATAAATCTGCCCTGGGTGTCTAGCGCAGAGGATGATAACCAGATAGGACAACCTTTCCTGATAAGAATAGCTACACCTGCTTTACCAGAGCTGTCCATAGCGGAGTATGCTACAGGAAAATGCTTGAGGTCAAAGTTAAATGAGCTTCCCTTTTTGAAATGTGTTTCCTGGATAAGGATAATAGCTTTAGACTGACAGAATTTCCTAAGAGCTATCGACCTCTTCCTCATTTAATTCAGACCTTTAACATTGCAAGAGTATAGTCTTAAATACATATTGGTGTGTTGTGAACATGAAGCAATTGTATGCAGGGTGATATGACAAATAAACCATGCTGTTCCAACAAACAGTAACTCAAAAAACAATAACTAAGGAAGACACATCCAGTGCATCTCAGAAACTTGCATTCACAAAAAAATCAAATCTAAAAAAGATTGCAAACATAGTAGGATACCAAAGTATGGAGGAGGCGGGAGCAACAGAGGCCACCCAGGCATCTACAGCAATAGCTGTAAATGTTTGGGGATGACATTGGGAGGATGAAGGCCAGGCAGTAACTTCACTCCTCTCTTCCAAATTAAACTGCAAATAACAGGGTAACATCCAGATAGGATATCTGATTTATCCCAAAAAGGATATCAAATTGATGGGCAAGACATGTCTACAGACATTGAGTCTTAAGTAGAAGCAGCTGTGAATTGCATGATGTCATCAGGTATTAGAAGATAGCTGAGATGCAGGAGACTGCTGAGGAATCGAGAGGCATGTCCTGTTTATGGATCTTGCCGGGGGTCCACATCTTGTTAGGATTGTTGACCGCTCTTGGCTTGGGTAGTGCTAGTGCTAAAGGTTCGTTTGGGAGAGGGGGCTGGCCTAAGTTATGTAGAAATGCCTCTCCTTCTTGAAGATCTCTGATTGAGTGTTGAGTTTCATCTTTGGTTACGGTTAACTGGAATGGAAAGCCCCATCTGTATATAATGCAATGTTTCTGAAGATGAAGAGTAAGCTGACGAAGTGTACATCTCTTAGACAATGTGATAGGGGACAAATCACTATAAATTTGAATGTTTTCCCCTCTAAAGTCAATCGAGGCTGTGTTGCGCGTAAACATCCGCAGAGATTCCTTGTGAAACTGGACAATGATGTCTCCTAGGGTATTGCTAAGTACTTCTAGGATGTTACTAAGCAAGGCCTAGTCATTTACTGCTCACCTCCACCATCACAGGAGTGAGCTTTTTCTCTGGTTAAGACCCCCTCACATGCTCTCTCTCCCCCCTGATGTAGTTGCTCTGAGCTCAGTGTATCTGAGCTCACTCCTGTAATGGAGGAGGTGAGCAGTAAATGACTAGGCCTTGCTTAGCAACATCCTAGAAGTTCTTAGCAATGCCCTTGGAGTATTCCAGTCAAGTTTCATGAGGTAAGTAAATGGCCTACGCCTATAGCAAGGACATTATTCAACTTTAGTCTGAGCTACAGAGTTTGTTTTTATCTACAGACACCCCTTATCTGCATAGGCAGTTTTCTGGTAAAGGTGAACTATCCCTTTAATGTTTGTTATTGTTCTTCATAACTGAGTTCCTTCAGTCCCCTTATTAGTTGTGTTGCCCTTCTCTGGAATCTCTCCAGTTTCAGCATATCCTTCCTCAGGACTGGTGACCAGAACTAGACTGTATACTCGAGATGCAGCTGCACCAAAGTTTTGTTAAATGGCAGAATTATAGTTTTATCCCTCAAGTAAAGCAACCATTTTTAATGCATGCTAATATTATACTGGTCTTTCTTGCTGCAGCTTGGCATTGTATGCTATTTCTGAGTCTGACATCAACTAGGACCCCTGGATATTTTTACATCCTGGATTCCAAGAGGTTCTCCCACTAGTGTGTAGCCTGCATTCATATTTTTAGGATCCAAGTGCATTGCTTTACATTTCCCGACATTGAACCTCATTAGCCATGTATTTACCCACTCGTCTATTTTATCTAAGTCTTCCTGTAAAGTTGCTATATCCTGTTGTGAAGTAATTGCTCTGTGTAGCATTGTGTCATCAGAAAACACTGGGATTGAACTATGTATCCTCTATATTCTTTATGAACAATTTAAACAAGATTGGACCCAGGGCAGAGCTCTGAGGTACCCCACTTATAACTCCAGACCATTCAGACTTTATGCTTTTTATCACCACCCTCTGGACACACCCATGTAATTAGTTTTCTGCCCATGTACATACATTATCATCAATGCCAACAAACCTTAATTTATGGATTAAGCATTTATGGGGAACCGTATCAAATGGCAAAATCTAGATACACTACATCCACAAACCTTCCTTTATCTAGATTACAGCTCATGTCTACATAGAATGTTAATAGGTTGGTCTGGCAAGAACAATCTTTCATAAATTCATGCTGGTTATCACTAATGACACCATTCTGATAAGAAAATTATTGGACATAGTCCATTATCATCTCCTCCTATAGTATACAAACTATTGATGTTAGGCTGACTGGTCTGTAGTTTCCAGGTAGGTATCTTGACCCATTCTTGAATATTGGTATCATATTAGCATTTTGACAATCCACTGGTATCATTCCAGGCAGTAAGCTTTCCTTAAAGATTAAGAATAGCAGTCTAGCAATGACCTGGCTAACTTCTTTGAGAACTCTTGGGTGTAAGCTAACTGGTCCTGGTGATTTGTTCCCATTAAGTGTTTTGGTCTTTGTAGAACACACAGTAAAAGTGTATAGGTAGCAAAGAATTAAGTTCAAAATACAGCACATTACAGTGCATTACAATTACAGCACAGCAAGTGTAGAGAAAGGTGAATTGTGATTGGGATTTATGAGTTGCTGCCCTTTGGGTTTTTTCACCCAGTATACATATTAAACATAATTACTGACTAATATTTTCCCAGCTGTTAGTTTAGAGCATCAAAGCAGGCAAATCTACACACATTGTTATCTACCTTTCATATCCTTGCATGCATTACTATTTCTAGCTTATACAGTAAGGGCTTAGCACAGTAAGATGTTGTTTACAGAACCACACAACCAACTTAGGGGGTAAAAAATGGAACATTCTTCTCTTAAACTAGTTTTATGCCTCCCAGGGCACTCTGAAAAGCACAAGAAAATGCACTTGCAGAGACTCTAATATGTTATCTGTTTAGCACAGACTCCCTTTAATACATTGTTACTGTTAACACAATGATTTGTATTAAATATACAAATAAGCTGTTCACTTTGCAAGGGAATTTTCATTTAGCCTGGCACATGACATGACTTTCATCATCCAACCATGTGTAAGCAAAATGTCTTTTTTATTTTCTTTGCACATGATTGTGCATTCTTTGCAAAGTGAACTTTGAGATTTTGAATGAAAATTTCCTTGCAAAGGGAAAACCCCTCTGCAAAATGAATAGCCTATTTGCCTATACTAAATTAACCCCTATGTATATACATTGCTGCAAATTCAGTTGCACCTACAGAAGTTTTTGTATTTAGTAATGCCAACTAGTAGTCTTTTTTTCTAAACAAATGTTATTTTAGTAGTGTTTTTTTTTTCATTTTAAAGTCATACATGCTCTAAAATACCACTTTAAAAGCTATTAATTAAAGGTAATCTTTGGCATTGTTATTATACTACACAAAAGATTAAGAGAGGAGATAATGGATTGTAAGACACATAATTATATTGGAATTTGAAAAGGTCAGATAATTGAAATTAAACACACATAATATTGGAAAGCACAGAAAGGCAAACAAAACATAATAAAAATCAATGTGTCATTGAGTTGATTTTATTGAAATTAATCAGTAGAAATATCCCACTGAAACCTGCCTATGTGTGCTTTTCCTAATGAGTAGGATAGAACTCATCATGTACAACCAAGGATACTTAATGATAATTTTTCTTCCCCTAATTTATGAATGTAATGACATATGAAAAGTCAGACAGCTTGGACAGAGTCCAAATTACTTTTTAGTTAGAAGAAAAAACTGACAACATAAATATGCAAATTTTCATGAGCCACCAGATTTTAAATAATGCTTACAATTATTTTATTTATAAATGAAATATAGCAGTACATCTTTCACTTCCACCTTTTGGCAACAAAGATGCTCGTGCCTGCCAGTAACTCTTTAAAAGCTGGTCTGAGTAAGGCCTACAACAAATGAAAGTTTCATGTTTCTTGTGTATTGGTGTGCTGTCCATAAAAATATTAAATATGTTATTAGGAAGTTTAAAATTTCCACTTTTAAAAGACGATCATATAATATATTATTATTTATATGAGATAACAGTAGCAAAAAATTATTAAAAATTATTATCATCATAGCACCATTATTATTATTAGGGATGAACTTCCCTCTAGCTGTTTGAGGTTCATAAAATAGGTGAACTAAATTGTCAGATTTGACCTGTTCATTACCCCAAACATCTGGCTGCTACAGCCAGTAGTGTTTCATTTAATGATAATTTGACTACAGTCATTAAAGTTGTTCTAAAGGCAAGACATTTTTTTATCTTAATGCATTCCTTGCATTAGGATAAGAAAATGTCCCAGTAGCCGTATTGCCCCCTTACACTTCTAAATACTTATCTGAGTCCTGTGCTGTGACCATCTGTAGCAGCTTTCTCCTCTCCTCCTGCATTCAAAGGACAGAGAGGCAGCAATGGGAGCAATTGGCTCCTGCTTCTGTCAATCAAATATTGTAAACAGAGAGCAGGGAGAATGAGTCAGGCTGTGTGTAACTATAGACACACACAGCCCAGCTTGGTAGCGAACCTGCAAGTCTGCCGCCATAGCCAGCAACTTGCTGTGGTGGCAGACAGTGAAGAGGGGGTCTCCGGAGGAGTTTCAAGGACGTTCCTTGCAAGTCTATTGCACAGAGCAGGTAAGTATAATGCTGGTGAGCTCTACATGTGAGTTAAACAACCCCCACATTATATATATATACATACACACACACAGACTATATTGCCAAAAGTATTTGGACGCCTGCCTTTACACACACATGAACTTTAATGGCATCCCAGTCTTAGTCCATAAGGTTCAGTATTGAGTTGGCCCACCATTTGCAGCTATAACAGCTTCAACTTTTCTGGGATGCCTGTCCACAAGGTTTAAGAGTGTGTCTATGGGGATGTTTGACCATACTTCCAGATGTAAGGCCAGGCACTGATGTCGGACAAGAAGGCTTGGTTCGCAGTCTCCACTCTAATTCATCCTAAAGGTGTTCTGTCAGATTTAGGTCAGGACTTCACCCCAAACTCACCCATCCATGTTTTTATGGACCTTGCTTTGTGCACTGGTGCATAGTCATGTTGGAATACAAATCCATAAACTGTTCCTACAAGATTAGGAGCATGAAATTGTCCAAAATGTCTTGGTATGCTGATGCTTTAAGAGTTCCCTTCACTGGAACAAAGGGGCCAAGCCCAACCCCTATAAAACAACCCCACACCATAATCCCCCCTCCACCAAACTTTACACTGGGCACAATGCAGTCAGGCAAGTACCATTCTCCTGGCAACTGCCAAACCCAGACACATCCATTGGATTTCCAGACAAAGAAATGTGATTTGTCACTCCAGAGAACATGTCTCCACTGCTCTAGAGTCCAGTGGCAGCGTGCTTTACACCACTGCATCTGACGCTTTGCATTGTACTTGGTGATGTAAGGCTTGGATACAGCTGCTCGGCCATGGAAACCCTTTCCAAGAAGCTCTCTGCACATTGTTTAAATAAGAATCTGTTAGTAGTGCAGCGCTACAAATTCATGTACATATAAAAAATTAATAGAGACATATGTCCTGGATGGGAATAGTTCTAGATAGGAGATTCAATAAGTGCTATACCAATATATTGTGCCCATTGCAGAAATTTGAACCTCATGTACAACCGGGGGTCACTCCCAGTGACACATACAGTTAAAGATAAATAAGTGTCCTATTAGGTGAAACAACAAAAACACTCTTCATGCAAGTGCTCCAAACTGTGTGTTAATCCACCACGACAGGGGTGCCCCCTAACCTTCCTGCCCAGGCCCCTCAGGACCAATGAGCTAGATATGCCTCTTTATAATCCTCCAAAGGGTGGAATCCTCCTTAACAGTAATGGTGGGACTCTCTCCTCCTCTGGTGTTTTGGTATCCAGACGTTGCCTCCTGATACTAGGACGGGTATCACTCCATATACATCCCCAGTGAAGCAAAGAGATCCAATATAGTGTAAAATAATTTATTAAAAAATGCCAAAGCTAAAATGCTTACTCATATATCATCAGATGTTTTCACCACACTATGGGTGTACTGCATGTGTGGGCAATGCTGGGGTGCACCAAGATGGCGCCCATACCGGATATGACATCACTACGTTAACCGCTCGGGCCCCTCCTACTGGTGTATCTACGCATTACGTCACGATTGGTGCACGTGACTTCCTCAGGATATACACCTACCATGGGCCGGAGCACTATTTATCTCTCCTTCCAGTCAATTACATGTCTGGGGGGCGGTGACAAAGTGGCCATGATATTGTAGTTCATACTGACTCTGCGACTTAGGGACATCCATTGAATGAAAATAAGGTGCTGGGATAACATGTGTATCCCTATATTAATGTGAGTGCCTAGATGTCCAATATTACTTATGGTAAGATATTGGAGGGTAATCGCAGTATGTATAAATAGTGATCCCTCCCCAATAAACTAAAACCATAACTTTATTAGATTTAAAATGATAAAATATAAAATATATGTGTAGATAAAATGCACATATAAGGGCATAATATATATTGCAAAAACAAACATACCCCTATGTAATTATATGAGGGATACCACTATTTGCAAAATACACCAATAGTGTGATGTCACAAATAAAATCAATAATACATCTTAAACTAAAACATATCTTAGAATAAACCAGATCTATACTTGATAGTAGATAAATAAATTAAATAAAATATGTTTATACATTTTCAAATATACCACCAGACAATGAATACTAGATAACAAAAACATTATATCTGCAAAATCTTATAGTATATATACTCCTAGGTAGGTCTTCATACATAGACTGACATTTATATACCATTGTTCCAGGGGAAAAAGCCTAAAAATCTCTGATGAAGCAATTGAGGTCGAACTCCATGTTCAGACCTCTTGGGGCTTGTGATCTCATCAGGAAGATCCATTTGGACCCCCGGTTATGGATCAAATTCCTGCAATGGGCACAATATATTGGTATAGCACTTATTGAATCTCCTATCTAGAACTACTCCCATCCAGGACATATGTCTCTATTATTATTTTATTGTACATAAATTTGTAGCGCTGCACTACTAATAGATTCTTATTTTGACTGTGTTTGGTGCCTAGGTTGTGGCACTTGAGTGCTGGCTGCTTAGTGTTTGACTGTGTAATAGCGCAGGAGTTATTATATATTATTATACTCTGCACACTGTTGCTAATTAGAAGGCCGCATGAAGTTTGTGGGTCTTTAGCTATTAACTCTGCAGACAGTTGACGACTTCTGAGCACTGTGTGCTTCAGTATGGCTGAGTTGCTGTAGTACCCAGTTTCTTACACTTTATTATAATTCCACTAACAGTTGACGATGGAATATTTAGTAGCAAGGAAAGTTTATGAATGGATTTATTGCACAGGTGGCAACCTATCACAGTACCATGCTTGAATTCACTGAGTTCCTCAGAGCGAGCCATTCTTTCACAAATGTTTGTAGAAGCAGTCTGCATGCCTAGGTGCTTGACTTTACACACCTGTGGCCACGGAGGTGATCGGACCACCTGAATCCAATGAGTTGGAGAGGTGTCCTAATACTTCTGGAATATAGTGTGTGTGTGTGTATATATGTATATATATATATATATATATATATATATATATATCTTGTCAAAAATGTTTGTATTTATCTACATCCAGTCCTGAGATTTTCTTGACTTTGATGCATACTACAGTCTTGTCTGACACGAAAGGCAGGGGACTTGATTTTTCCATGCATTGTTTATTTTTATTTACAGGTCTCCTCCCATTCCCCTGACTGGACAGGGAAAGAAGAAGTGAAACGCTAGTGATCTCATTGTCTTTCTCATAAAATAGGAAAAGTAGCAGGTTTATTTTAAATAATAGGATATTGAGATGGATGTTCAGGTGGGCACACAAACTGGCTAAATATTCACCAAACTGCAAACAGGCTGAATTAAAGTCAAACTCATGTTTAATCCAAGTGCAAAGCTTATCCTTAGACCCGAATCATACTTGAATGTACAAGAATAATAAAAAAAACTGTGCCAAATGTTTTCTTTGCAGGAAAATGCAGAAATGTGAAGAATGTGAGGCCAGTGATACAGGTGGGATACTAATGAATCATACCAATTCAAATGTGGTAGAGAGAAAATCTGATATTATTACCAGGCTTCTATAGTCACAAATTACTGATAATACACTACACAAACCCCTTCCCCTTGTCCCAGTTATTATATATGGATTTTGTCATGAAATTGTAAAATGCACGGACAAGAGTTGTATGTGGACCTATTTTAAGATGGCTCTGTTGCTATTTAAAGAAATGAAATAAGCAGCTCACTGCAAGGAAAGCAATGGACGTCTGTCTGCTTGTATTGCCACATTCTGCCTAAACTTGCTGAAAGATCTTGAGCACCTGGCACACTTCTGAATGTTTTGGATGCCTGGTTCCACATTGCACTCTCTGATTTTTTCTACTCTGCACAGGTCTAGGTACTGACCAGGGAAAACAGAGTTTGATGGAATTATCCATCATCTGAGTTGCCAAAACTGATGAATACTGAACATTCTTCATAAAGCCTGGATTTTCAAAAACTGTTGCTCTGCTGGCATCAGCACACGTAAGTTTGTATTGCTTTTTTTGGGCAAGAATTTGCTCACTTTAACATAAAGCATCCAATCACTTTTACAGAGTATGTTTGAAAATTTGAAAAGAAAGAATAGATGACTGTATTTAACTGCTTCAAACCTTTATGTTGTTACTTTTCTCAGCAGCACTGCACCACCCTCTTCAGATGTTTTGGTGAATTTACCCACAAGTATTTGAAGTTGAACAAAGTAAATACCAATTTTAAAAGATTGTGCTTTAGTGTTGCCCACCATCCCTGGACCACATGTACTTTAAAGCAAATATGGCCCTGACTGTAGAAGTTAAAAAAGTATAGTGGCTGTCACTCAGTGATAATGGTAGTCCTCAGTGTAAATGAAAGAGATTTTGAGAATGACCCATTCAGCAGAGCTTTTT
This sequence comes from Staurois parvus, assembly GCF_062004578.1. Lineage (NCBI taxonomy): Eukaryota > Metazoa > Chordata > Amphibia > Anura > Ranidae > Staurois > Staurois parvus. Next base: position 230,674 of record NW_028318524.1, read on the forward strand.
CCTATTCAGTCAATGAGGATATGGGTAAATATCACCCAAGATCTGTCCTTTTTTGACAAATAGTACATTGGATGTCATATTTTACACTGACCTATTAAAAAGTTTTTTTAATCTACATCAGAGCATATAAACGAAGAAACAGTTTTACTAACTCTAATTTGATAACTGAGTAGAATGAAGGTTAGCCAAATGGACATGAAATGTACATCTTTTAGCAATGTTCTTGCACAGCATGGTTTATCTACATACATGTTTAGAGCAAAGACTGAAGGTGTTTTGTCTGCCTGACTGACCAAGTCAGTAGGAAATCTTGTTTTTTTTCAAGCAGTTACTTTGGATAACATGATTTTAGTATTTTTTATAAAAAAAAGTGTTGCATAAAGCTATGTATATTTTCTTTATAGTGTTAGCACTGTATCACAAATGCTCTTTACAAAGATAGGCATGGAAATGAATGTGTTACTCATACTCATTAGAGTCCTCCTTTGGATCGTAAGGGAGAAAGGTACACTTAAAGTTTTCCATCATAATGACATGTGAACAGACAATGCCAATGTTCTATGGCTGTTTTCATTAAATTAGCTTGCTCGCTTTGCCCTTCTTTCTTTTTCCCATCTTCTTCAAAGTAAAAAAGTAGATTGTGAATACATAAAGCGGCAAAACAAAAAAAAGACATACGTTTTCCTGATCTGCCACTTAAAATAAACTTGTTGTGCTTTAAAATAACATACATTTGAACAGGAATATCAGATCAAAGGATAAAGTGCTTCTTATTTTCAATCTTTTGTCTTTGAAAAGTAAGTGTTCTGACAGATTTTCCCCAAATATAACGGTAGACATGTCAGCAGGATTCTTAACAATTTGCATTGTTAGTTTAAGCAGACTGTGATAGCTATAGAAAGGTGCGTATAACATCTGATGGTTCCCGTTGTTCTACAAATTGCTAGAATATTTTGGATAGAGCAGTAATGAGCAGAAGCTTTCAAGCTGAACGTACAAATAGAAATGAGTGATATTTCATATGAAATGCTCATGCATGGAGCCTATGAATATGAAAACCTGAGTGACTTTTGCTATAAAACTGCGCATTAAATGTTTTACTTTTTATTAGTATGAATTTGGAAGAATGTATTTTATGGGTAACTGTTTGAATAGTAGACATCAATTCCAACTACTTTTAATCCTGCTGCTATAATGACCATACCTAAACATAAGAGTAGGCTAGAGAATATAATGCATGCAAAATAGTCTACCCACCACTGTAAAAGTAAAAATATTACAGGATACCAATGAAGCCAGTGTCTTCAGGGTGTGCTTTTTCTGCATTGTCAATGTATCTAGTATACAAAGTAAACTATTCTTTATAAATCACTTTATTAAGTTTTGTTTATTACCAAAGAAGGTACACATCATTTGGTTTAACAAAATATCAGCCAAACAAACATGTGATATGGTATCCAGAGTGAGGAGACTGTCTTCAACTTGTGGCCTAAGCAGCTTTCCTAGACGATTCCTCATAATGGTGGAATTGAAATAGATGACTCTGAAATGTAGATGTTGGATTCTTTCCATTATGAAACATGAACATAAAAACAGGACTTACTGTGGATAATGCTGTCTTTTCTAGTATGCACCAAGCTCTGCCAAATCCTAGTAACACTTATTTGAACCTCATCATAATCCCTGTAGTTCAAAAAATGTTTCTAGGATTTTCGAGAGCTTGGTGCTCACCAGGAAAGAAAGGAAAGTTGTGATTGTAGCAATTCTTGCTTTTACATTCATACCCCTTAACGGAAAATATTCAACATCAAGAAACCCTAGAGTTAGACACCACCCTTGTGAAAAGAATGCTGTCTATGCACACTAGTGGTAAATAAAATGATAATCTTTTTGGTCAAAATCAGCATTTTAAGATACTGATATTTGCAAAGTATTCTACAACAATTTCATGTCAGAGTTATTATTTTTCTGTATCTGTCAAAATCTAACTTTTCATGTACAGTAAAATAAAACTTGTTTTACGCTGTCTTACTAAAGGCTTTATAATTTCAAGAAAAAAATATAATTTTGAAAAGTCTTAGAAAGAGTATTAGACATTTCTAAAGCTGAAATAATTAGTAATTAGAACAGGATCATATTATTACAGTAGCCAAATTTTCCATAAAAGAAAAGGAACCTGAAACATCTGCTCTGTAATCAAAGTCTTGCACTTATGAAAGCCTTCATGCTTATTTTATGTTATGTGATTCCAAAGGCACAATCAAAAGAGGATAAATGCTTACATTAATTGTGCTGTATAAAAGAAAGTTCAATGTATTAAATAATTTGGCTTTCTCATAAGCACAAGTTATATCCTTGCCTAAAAGAGCAACAATAAAAGGAATAGAGGACTCCCTTTGGGAAGACCAGTAACTAGAGTGTACATTAAATATGTAAGAGCACATTAGGAATGATTAAAGATTAATTCTGTGTCACCGATCTTGCTCAAGATCACTGCAGGTCATGAAAGTGTCCTAATGATTTTGTTTATTGTTTTTATTTCATTAGTGACTTTCAAACTACCAATTTGTGGATGATATCTGAGATCTGAATCATGAATAATAATATACCCATTCAGTGTTCATTATCCATAGGGAACCCTCCTGAATATATTCACATGAAACACCCACAGTTTGCATGCATGTGTACATTCAATCTTTTATTTTTATTTTTTTTTACTTTGAGTATTAAAACTAAAATCTTTTGGTTTAGTTCATTTTAAAATGATGTGATTGTTCTACATATTTTATCTTTCCATTATGTTTTCAATTATTTACAAACATTATAGGAAACTGCATATTTTTTGCCTTAACAGGATCAGCTTAATCCTGTTGGACCTTTGTGGTTCTAGAGTTACTTTGCAGTAATGATCATCAGTAAGCTGTCTCTTGAGATCATGCTGCAACATTGCACTGCTCTTTAGGAATAAATAAGGCAGTGAAATTATTGCTACTTGTGAAAGCTGGCTTTTTTGCAGCATATACATAAAGCCAAATCAATGGAAGGCCTCTAAAAATATTTATTAAATTGGCATATGTAGAAAGTAACTGATAACTAAATAACAAAAGAATGTCCATCAGTGAATTCCTTTTTCCAAAAAAAGGTAACAATTCATCACATTAAAAAAAAAATTCAGGCTCCCATGTAAGCAATTGTTTTACTTGCAAATATCTAGCCACATAGGGTAAACTTATATAATTATGTAGATATTTATAGATGCCCATGCAAGCTTACATATTTGTTTTAAAAAGTTAAACCCAAATGACTGAATACAATGCAGTTATCAAAAGCAAGTTGCTATAGTTTTTTTTTACTGTTGTTGTCCTAAGTGCTTTGCAGTTATACCACTGACAAATGACAACCTCACACCTCTGTAATTTCATTACAACTTCCTCTCAAGATATATAATAAAACAAAGAATGACTGAGATCAACTTTGCTAGGCAGCACTGATAGAAGGCACCGATGGACACTGTTAGGTGGCACTGACTGGCACTGATAGGTGGCACTTATTGGCGACACTGATAGGCTGCAATGATAGGCAGCACTGAAAGGCAAATCTAATGGGCACTGATATATGGCATTGATGTGTACTGCTGGCACTGATATATTGCATTAATGTGCACTTATGGTCACTGGTATGTGGCATTGATGGGCACTAACGGGTGGCATTGATGGGTTCTAACGGGTGGCACTGATGAGGCTACACTGATCATCAGGGTACTGATCGCCCCCGGGGGAGCACATGCGCAGTTAGAGTGGGAGGACGTCATATGATGTCCTGTCAGAACGAGAGAACCGCCACCCATCCGTCATTTCCTTATACGGCGGGTGGGAGGCGGTTAAAGCATATCTAAACCCAAAATAACAATGATATATTGCAGTTTACCAGCCTTCAGATGAAGTGTGTGCTTTATTTTCTTAGACTTGTTTCCCCAAATTTTCACCTAGTGTTCCAGCCAATAATATATTTCTTGTCCTACAGTGGCTGCACTCACTCCTCCAGTGTATCTGTGGAGCAATATCATAGCCACCCTTGGACAACAGCATTGTCAACTAGTGAAGAGAGTGATGATAGATGGACAAGTACTGTAGATTTAAACTTAAGTGACAGATTAAGGTCTAATTCAAGCTAACACATTTTAGGAGCTTACATAAATATTTTGTTTTCTAAACGAATAAAAGCACCCCTGTCAGTGTTAAATCGTTTGTGTCAGCCCTCTAAATGACACTTTTACTGCACAGCCTGGTCTGTTAAAGGAAGTTGAAAAATAACATGTTTACTGGCAGGATCAACAGGAAAAAAAACCTGGAGACTCAGAAAAACAAAAGATGGCTAGATGAGTCATTCCTAGTGACAGACTATATCATATATTGTGTGTCATGTTTTATTTTGCCACTTTAAACTTATGCTGGAGGGGATGTTCTGTACATTTAAACACAACAGTTCTAGGCTGATGCAGTTTCTTAAGCTGGGTACACCCTGTGAGTGGGCTGAACAAAACGAAACAAAAAATACTCACAGATTTCTGCATTTTGAAAGAAGGGATCCCTCCTTTTGTAAGAACACACTGATCAGTGAGCCAATGATCTGCTACTGTTGAATAGAGAGGGCTGCACGCACATCAAAATTCAGTCATTTCCTGCTGAACCAAACAAATTTTGATGTGTGTACCCAGCTTAAGCATGAGCTACATCATAATCATGATTGTATGCTTATGTACTAGTGCAGATATTAATGTGACAAAGACATGTGTGGGTCTGGGGCAAAATTATCCATTGAACTTCATTTCTATGGTAGAAGACTATGTATTACCACATATAAACTTTTTCTCCAAAAAAATAAGGGGGATCTTATCCTCCCCTATATTAGAGTCTATAACATGTCTTGTTTTGTGAGGCAAAGTGTGGACGGTTATTCCATTACTCAGGATATTCTAATTTGGACATTGAATTGGGAAATGTCCCTCCTTGGTATTTTTCAGCAATACTGCATAGCAAGAGGAGCAGTCTGCCTTTAGAAATAAAAAATAATATACTATACAGTGATAAGATTGTAGTCTGGTGGGAGGTGAGGAAGAAAATGGTGCTGCCCCCACATATTACCAAATAACTTTTCACAACAATCCTTCAGTCCCACAGAATAGGAACTATGCATCAGTTCATCTAAGGCAGCAACAAGGACTTACAAAGGTCATACAACTTTTTTCACAGCAGTACCTATCCTCCAAAATCCTTTCCAAATTATTTCTCTTGAATGTATCATTCCTTCTTGAATTTTCTTCTCTGTTAACAAATATTATGTCATCATTCTGCAGAGATAGACAATAAACCTTCAAATATACCTCCATTGATTAGTTATTACTTGACCGAAATTTCTCTATATCAACATTATAGCAGCCAACAATGCATTCTCCTAGTCAATTGCAAACAGCAATCTGAAAAAAATGGTACACAGACTTCCCCATTGACAATCTGATGTACAAATTGCTGAAGGGCTATAACACAATGTGAAGGGTGGTCATAAATAAACTTTAGAACAACTCATTTTAAAATAATATATATAGTATATATTCCTTTCACTGCAAACCCTTCCTCTTCTGAGGCTTTGCATTGTCCAAAATGTAAACATCATTATCCCACCTTGGTCCATCAGGTATTGATGTCCTCAAAATTTCTTAATTTTGAGATCAATGGTTAACTTTTTTTGAAATGTTATGAATACATTCATTCAGAAATACCTTCTAATGCTCCTACTTAGCTATTAGACATTAACTCTGGGCAACTCACCCAACAATACAAAGCCCCTCCACAGTGCACCTATGTATGCCTTTTAACAGCACAGGCAGATATTGGACATAAAACAACTTCTTTACACTTCACAAATTCATGTACACCAACAATTTCTTTAGAAGATGGACGTGGTTTATCAAAATGACATTATACTGGAAGTAAATTCACCAACTAATGTTTACTTGTTGGTGTACGGAGTGGAACACTAAAGCCAACCTCGTTAATAATCTGAGAAAACTCAAAATTAGTGGATAATAGGCCGTCATATTTTACCATTCTAAACAGGCCACCATGGACTGACTTTCAATTATGTTCCTCACATTTTTATTTTGTAATCCATGTTCATTTTTGTATTTGTTTATTCACATTATGCTTGGTTATAACTGCACTCAGATTGAGTGAGGCAAATAAGATGCCCATACCAAACTCTCCAACTCCTGTAATGGGTATTGTTTGCTTCTAGTTACTTCTTTATAAAAAAAAAAAAAATATATATATATATATTCAACATCAATACTGTTACTTAATAGCATTTACCTTGTCATATCATCGAAGATTTTGGGTGTTATACAAAAATATCACATTTGCAGCACTAATTCTCTTAATTCTAAAACTCTTATTGTTGGGTTTAGAACAGGAGTCTCCAAACTATTGCCCTCCAGGTGTTGAGGAACTGCAAGTCCCATGATGCCTTGCAAGACTCTGAAAACTACAGGCAAGACTCCCAGAGGCAGAGGCATGATGGGACTAGTAGTACTTCAACAGCTGGAGGGCCATAGTTTGGAGACCCCTTGTTTAGAACATGGTAAGTAGGGCTTGACAAGATAGAACTTTTACTTCAGCAAATATTTTACCTGCCACCCAAAAAAATAAACTTTGGTTTTCTAGAGGACCAGGGACTAATATAAGCAGTTCAGATTCAAAAATATATTACTCTAAGGTCTCTTGGTAAGTCCCTAGACATGTGGGACTAGAGAAAATGACACTAAGAATACAATATGTCAGTGGAAAGCAGTGAGAGCAAAATGTGATAGCTTATATTTAAAATGTAAATAATAATTACAAAATAAAAGTAGCAAAGAGAAGGCTAGATATACTTTATAGATGAGAGCAAGACAAGGGGAAGATATATTGAGTGCCTGCATAAAAGTCTGGAGGTCTGCTGCATGTACAGTATTAGTCTGTGATGGTATCAGTCTCTAATAGAATCACTGAAACTGACCTCACTGCCAGCATTTCTTGCATTGTTCCTCAGATTTCATGGCATCTCATACATATTAATGAAATGTTATTTTCATTTTAATACTCTTAAATACTTATTAATGCTTTTACTGTATTTTTAATCCATATTTCAGACGTTAAAATCTTGAAACCATAGAAGGTCGTGAAAAATTAATTATATCATTTTGCATGGAACACATTAACGTAACTCTGCAATTTCATTTAATTGGAGTTATCTCTTTGATAAAGAAGGTCACAGTTCAAACAGGCACACAGTGCATACAGTAAGATGTATCTACTGAGATATGCAATTTAGGTAATTAATATAAAAAATACAAACTGCAAATGTTACCAGTGCATATAAATTAGGATTCAAGCTTACATGTTCACATTGCTTTTGTAATCAATTATTTCATTACATTGTCTCACTAAATTATACACTGCAGTGTGTGTAAGATATACATGAGTGATAACTATAATGTAATGGAAAAAATAGACTAAAAAAAGAAAATGTATTATAAACTTTCAAAGACAGGGCATCTATAATCCCTACAGATTTATTGCAGGAAAGACTGTGCAGAATTTAATTTCAAGACTTTTAATTATTTAACATTCTGTAACATATCACATTTGTGTTCTATACACATTAATGAAAGTAAATTATGAACAGTCTTATAAAATAAAGTTAGTTAAAATTTCAAAATACAAAGAACATAGTGGAACAATTTACACTAACATACAATATTAAATAGACTTTACAAAATGTTTGTTTTCCATTTTTTTCCAAGGACATAAGAAACAGACACAAGAGGCATGTTACTTACATAAACTCAAAGAAAAAACACAAATAAAGACTATACTTTGGAGAGTTCATGAAAACTGTATTGCACCATAATCAAGAAATATCATATTTAAAAGTGTGCTGTTTACTGAACATGCCTTTTCATTTTCTAGTTTCTTTGTTATATTTCCAGTGATGTCAGCATATTTTGACTATATGTGAAAATTGTGGTCTTTTTAGTTGAAATACTTGAAAGATCTGTGTAATATTTGGCAATAATTTCTGCCACAGAGTTTCACCGAAAACTGCTAACTGGAAAGCTATGCATATACTGCACAAAGTGAATATTAGAAATCTGTATTAAGTGTAACATCTTAAAAATAGAATCCTTCTTGTCTGTAACTCTTTTTTTGTAAGTGAAGCTGTAAGGAAAATTCAAGGTGCAACTGCAACTTTATTGTAACCTTTTTTTTTTTTTTTACAAAGGGGCTAGGTAATAGTGGAAACTTGTATTTTTATTCAAGGTCCATCTTTTTTTTAAATAACTGTAATTTGACAAATCAGGTCTTATTCCCTTCTTCTACAGGTGAATGCTTGGCATTCTTCAGTGGAAAAATATTGGCCTGTTATTGCCTTGGATAGCTTTGAACTCACTAAGGACAGCAACTGGAATATAATCAATAACCTGCTACAATAGAAGGAGCTGTTAAATAAAAGAGGCAAAACTCAACTTTCCTATATGACAGGTACATTTAAAAGCATAATTCTTTTAATATAGTCTTAGATAAATGTGATTAAAGCATACAGTCAAATGCTATGGAGTTAAAGCTCATGAGGATAATGTATGCAAAAAAGGAAGATCAAAACAAAAAATTAATATTTAACATGTACTAGCAAAGTAATACATAGATATGTAACAGAGTTGTTGATTTAAACCAATCAGGTGCTGACATTTAAGCAAAGCACAGAGAAATGAGAAATGTTTCTGACACTCAATAGCTGTTATAAGCACTGTTCTTTTCATATTTTAAAACTAAGTATTAAAGTGTTTTAAAGTGTTTTCCAAATATATATTACCTACATACATCTATAAATATTTTAGGAGCAGACGTCCTTTCGTAATATATCTGTTAATTAAACTCATTTAATATTTTTCTTAATTTTTTTATCTACAGGAAGACAAATTTATGAACTTCCATCTAACTGAAACCTGTTGTATTATACAAACAGGAAAAAGCACAGCAACATTTAATTATTTTCACAAGTCATTAAACCTCTGTTTTTAAGTAAGGGAAAATATACGGGATTAATTGCCACAACGTACAATTTACTGAAATGTCTGAAAATAATAAAAGAAAAATGAGTGCAATAAACTATACCAATGATAATAATAATACCATTCAGCATGTTTTATTATAATTTGAGCCTCAATCCTTTTTGTAGTGCTTGCCAGAAGCTAATAATGTTGCTGCTAAAGAAGAATATCTGAAAGTGTTGTCTAATTTTAAAACTAAAAAAAAAAAAAAAATAGCTCAGCACGAGTGATGTTTGAAGGTCTTCTGAGCCAATATCTCAGTAGTCTATCCAAATTAAAACCCTTGAAGGAAAAACACAGAACACAACAAAATTGGTAGAAAATATTTTACCCAGTGGTCCTTTAACTTTCACTGTAATAAAGTAGCAGTTTAAGAACATCAGAGCCTTTGTTTCCTCAAAGGAACTATGAAGAAGCCTCAAGCAAATGGAAAAAAAGACACAGGAAACAAAAAAAGCTTAAAGAGGTTACATAAAAAAATCACTTCAAAAGAGCAACAGTAGCCCCATTGTGGTCCTGTTCCTTTAATCAAAGTGCCATTTGTTATAGTAAGGGGGGTTGATAAATTCATATGGGGTTTGGATCTGTAATATGATCAAATAGAGTCTTTTATGGGCGTTTAATGTCTAAGGTATATTTTAGAATTTCATATATTGTATTAACATGAAATGCAACATGTTATCACAGTAATGTATTTACCAAAAGGCACTAGTGGGTCAGGACAAGAAAAGACACATACTATGATCTTTAAGTTTTTGTCTGTTCACTGCTGTACTTGTTTTAGATAAAGTTGATTCTGTTAACTGAATTTAATAAGGTACAAATAAATATGCTGCAATTTAAAGAATTTCTGCAGTTTAGGAAACCTGCAGACATTTCTGTTTTTGTTTTTTTGTTTGTTTGTTTTGCTATAGATTCTGAATTTGCAGTAATTGTAGTTCAAATAAGCTTTTTGAATTATTTCTAAATACTTCAGTCAAGTTCTACATTGTTTAGAGTGCGGCGCTATACTTCACACTTTAACTTTTAATCTTTGCATTTGTAAAATTGTAGGACTAAGCATTTATGCTAAGTAATTGAAAATGTGCTTATTTATGTATAGAGGACCAAGAAAATCACTTTCCCTCTAGGCTGATTGACCAGTACCTTAATGTCTCTTAGCTCATAGCCCTGCATTGGACATAAGGATGCCAAGGAACAGTCCAATGCTGGAATGTAGGGTAGTGTCAGGTGCCGAGGGAGCAGGGATAAGGTGCAAATGCTGTTCCAAGTCCCCTACACCTAAGTGGGCATTTAATCCCTGCAGTGGGGGTAAGTGCCTGTGGGTTAGGGGGGGCTTACTGCAAGGGAAGATTTTTACTTTCCTCAGAGATAAGCTTTAAGAATCAACTTGATTTCTTCATGAATGGCTCCTTAAATCCTAATAACTTCATCCACCAAAACAATAAATAAAAATAGCCCAAGTAGCAAACAATGCCAAGCAATTATCATTGTCACACTGATAAAGAGTAGAACATTAAAGCAGTGTGATGGTGTGTGAACCTCTACTATTAGTAACTGATAGAAACTCCTTTATTGGCAAGAACGTTATACATTTTTATAGTAAAGAATATTTTTCCTAAAACTCCTCATATTCCTTTTCACTCCCTGTTCTAATTAACAGCAAGGCACACGTTCTGTAACAATGTTGTCAGGTTTGACAAACTAGAAATTCTATTTTAACGTCTTGACACAATGACAGTAGAATGAGTGAAAAAAGTATCAACATTTGTCTGAAAAGAATAATATAAATTATAATGTGCTTCATAACTTTTTGTGGCATATACAGTATAAATAAGGCACCTGAGTAAAATAATGTATGGAAATATATCATACTGAATAATGACATGAAATTCAGTCAAACTCTATATTGTATAATCAGTTAGATGTAAAAATAGAACATGAGGTGGCTTTATTTAATGTACAAATAACCAGAATTTACTTAGATAATGCTGAACACATTACTTACGTTAAAATATTGGAATTTCTTGGGGAAATTGTTATTGTTGTTATTGTTAGGGCACTATACAAAGAACACCTAACTATTCATGTCATTTACTGTCCTAGTAGAGACTACAACTTAATATCCATATCAGTGCCACTTACTGAAATATTAAGGCAAGATTAGTTAACAAGCTTTTCATCTGTCATAATTTTTCAGGTCTTGGCTATTTCATGCTTCAATAGAATCCTTACCAAGAAAAGTCACAAATGGCTATTATAAAAAGAGAAAATGTTTGTTTTACTCCTTTATCATTGACATTTTGTTAGATAGCAGTAAAGTGTTTTAATGTGTTAGTTATAGATAGTATATTTTTTTCATGCAATCAGTCAGTAATAATTGGTCAAGTTATTTTTGCAGTATTGCTCTATTCTCATAGTCTTATAATGTTACTAGATACTACTGCTATATTACCAATAAGAACCAGCAAGTTACAATAGGGAGTCATTTAATCCAGTTTATTAGTTGTGCATTGGTTTTGCAAGCTCAGATTAAGCCATCCTCTGGGACTCTGTCATGTATCATTTTCAATTCCTTAAAGGGGAAGTCTTACTTCTATTTTCATAAATGTGTTCTGTGTTCTATCCCCTAGGGAAAAAGGTACATGTACTTTTTTCCTAAATCTTCCTGTGTGCTGTCTAAGGTTGGCTATGAGGTCAGACAAGCAGCTCCCCTCTCTCCATGACTGTCCAACTTCTCAGCTATCAAAGAGATGGCTGCTTTGACACGTTATATTTTTCTCTATCTCTAAGCACTTGATGGCTTGCCTGGAACATTTTAGCTGACAATCCCTCTTCCTCTGCATTTCTCATGAGATGCTTGTTTCAGGTGAGTGCTTGGAGATAAAAAGAAAAGTGCCATCTGCCAAAGCAGGCACCTCCCTGCTAGTTGCTTTGGAGGGAAGAAAGATGCCTCACAGCGAGCCTAAGACAGCACAGAGGAAGATGAGGAAAATAACTATGTTTATTTTGACCCTTGAGAAACAGACCAGATTAATACAAATTAAATTGAGATTTTTTCTTTAACCTCCCTAGCGTTCCGATTATGTCAATATTTCTGTGCTCAAAGCGGTACATTTTTTTGCATGGAAATATGTTGTTTTTTTTATTGTAGGCCTGTAATTTTTAAGAATAACTCACTGAAATCTGTCCGAAGAAGAGTCTAGTAAACATCCCAGGTATGATAAAATTTGAAACACGAAATCATAAAGTATAATATAATAAATATTCATAAAAAATAATAATATAATAATAATAATACATTTAATTCAATAATATAATAAAACCAAAAACACTGAAATTTTAAATAGAGCGCCAAGTTCGCACATCACTGAGCTTAGTCGCAAAATAGTTTTCAGTGTCTGATGATGAATTTCCCCACGAATCATTATCACTCAATTCTGCAAGTGGTTCAAATTTACTATCACTGTTTTCTAGTTGGTTTAAAACTGCTTTTGACCTAAAGGGATGCTTTTTGGACGCCATGGACTTTTCTCAGTTTCATGGCAGAAAGAACAGTAAAAATGCAGGCAGGGCACAGGACAAAGCATTAGGGACAAAATGTATATGAAATGCTTTGATACAGTAATGTTATACTATGAGATTTTAGTGTATTTAGTGAATATCACTTTTTAACATTTTTAAATTTCCTGTATGTCCCGACACTCGCAGGGACCAGAACCTGGAAGAAGGATGCCGGCATCGGCCAGAGGAGATGGCCGGGGACGCTGCAGAAGGGACATCACGGAAGTGAAGGGCAAGGTAAGTGCAAGAGGGAATCCCTGAGCAATGCTGCAGGGTAATCCCGAGTGTAACTCGGGCGGGGTTACCACTTTTGGTACTGAAAGTTAAGCCCGAGCTACACTCGGGAACACCGCCAGGGAGGTTAAAGGGCTAAAAAAAACCAGCCACCAGTTCCTATGTATAATATAGCAATGTGTATAATATAACAATATAAGCCACAGTCTGTAGAAAACATGGAAGTATTGTTGTTTAATACCTTATTTTCTCCAGTATATATTGTGGTCACAATATGTTGTATAACTTGTTCTGCACTGCACTGTAAGATAGGTGGGCAGAACAAGCACATAACCTCTAATCTATTCTGCAGTGCTGATTGGTGCTTTTCTGGTCATTGATAAAAAAAAATCTTTAAATAAAAAAAGACTTAAACAGCTTTTGTGTTTATTTATCATGTAAAACAATTTTAATACAATGCAATAAATAATTATTTTTACACAGGGTTTGTGGAGGTTTTTCTGCGTGACAGCCCCTGTCACACTCATGAGCTACCTTATAATCTGATGCTCCTTATAATATGGCCAGATCCAGGTAAAACAGAGCCAATCTCACACAAAATACTGAAACAATCCTGCAAGCTGACAGAGTCATCTGGGGCAACTTTCAGAAAAGAAAGGAAGAAGTGCATAGTTTCTATACAGGAAACTAGATGAGTTGCTGCTATAATGTTGACACTAACAATAGGAAAATGCACTGAAATGAAAGGATCAACCAGGTAAATATTAATATTAATAATGAAAATGTATGTCAATGAAAGGTTAAAGTGAAACTGAGTACCACAAACCAAAAATGCTAAATCTTTAATTTTTAATATTCAAACCAGACTTCTCCATCCATGCTTTATTTTGCTGAGAAATCATTTTGAAAAACAACTCCTGGAATTTCTGGTAGTGGCCATCATGAGTAAGGACAGATGAATAATGTAGCAGTTACAGGTATTGGCTGAGCTGAGTACCCTCCGTCCCCTCCTGAAGACTCCTGGGATGTATTACATTATTTGTCTAGGCATGGGAACCAGGAAGTAAATGAAGGAATGCAAAAAAAAAATGGTTAAAACAAGTAAATATTATATACTTTCCTATCTATTTACTAATGCTAGCAGAATAAGCATTAGAAATAGTCCATGTTGATTAGAGAGTGAAGTTCCACTTTAGGCACACAGGTAGTGTGATGAGGATGCACATAAAAAAGCTAAACTTAACCAAAAGAATAAGAAAAGAAGAATCCTTCTTTGAATGCTGTGAGGGTTAATGACATTGTGTTGTGTTTTGTGATGTTTTTGTTTTTGTATTTCTTTATAATATGATGGTTATCTATTTTACAGTGTTTTTTTAAAAAAATAGAAATAAATTATATCCACGTTAGGTCATAAATAACTAAGCAGCCACTGGACAACTGTGATACTAGTTGAAAAGACAAATTAAATAAATTCAATATTACAAACTGCAAATAAACTCAATATCATAAATATATCTACAAATGTGAAATTCTCAATCTGACAAAAACAAATGTGCATAAAATGTGCAAAAAAATGCTGAGCAGCAATTGTATGGCCAAAATAATGGATTTTTAGGCACACTGAGAGACTAAACCACCATATTAAAAATTAATATTTATATTAAAATTGTGATCTTTTGAAAAGATTGACATACTGCTTTATGTCACTATTAGAGGCATATCTAAAGTCCCAAATATTGTTTAGTTATTTTTTGCTTTAATCCAGGGATGATGCCTCCCATAGTGTAATTATGTCTTAATATATATCCAACACTCCACCTATAACGGTGTATATGGATGCCCACTACAAATATGGTCATTGCTGACATTTTACACTCAATATGGATAAAGCAAAATGTACTATCTCACCCTAGCATATTTTTAAAAAAAAAAAACAGTTATCATTAACAAAAACCCTATACCTGCAACCCTCTAGGCTAGATGCTTAGCAACTTGAAAATCTTCATGCTGTTGGTTAAAAACATACCCTAAATCCACCCTTAATCCCTTATTTTATCCACACACAGAATTAAAGTTTTTTTACACATCCCAATCATATCACAGTTTGATTACTGTAACACTTTGCTCTGTAGTTGACCAGTCATTACCTTTACATTATTTTCAATCCATCTTGAACTCTATTTTCACTCCCCAAATGCTTACCTCTTTGTGAGTCCACTGCTTGACAAGTATTTAGATATTTCAGGTAATTTAGTAAATTTGTAACTTCAACCTATAATCTGCCATTTATATATTTACTTTCTAAGTTTACCCCTTTCACTTCGAGGCCCTGTACTCCACATTTAATCAGTTCCTGCCCATCCAATAGCAAAATGGCGTCTGAGCAGGACTCTTGTCGACATGGGTGGGCATCATATGATGTCTTCTTGGATTGTGCCTCACCTGTGCCTGTAGGGTTGTGCTGTGGCAACATCTGTCACCTACTGTGTCCCTCAGACACAGCTGATGACAGATCTGTGTACCGGACCAAGAAAACAATTGGTAACACACTACGCCAACAAGAATTGAAATACTGTAGCACCCGCAAGGTCCCTCTGCTCAAGAAAGCACATGCCCAGGCCCATCTGAAGTTTGCCACTGAACATCTGAATTATTATTATTATTATACAGGATTTATATAGCGCCAACAGTTTGCTCAGTGCTTTACAATATAAAGGAAGACAATACAGTTGAATAAAAGAGGGATAGGAGGGCCCTGCTCCTTGGAGCTTACAATCTAGGATCTGAATGATGCAGAGGAGGACTGGTTGAAAGTGTTGTGGTCAGATGAGACCAAAATAGTGCTCTTTGGCATCAACTCAACTCGCCATGTTTGGAGGAGGAGGAGGAATGCTGCCTATGACCTCAAGAACACCATCCCAATTGTCAAACATGGTGGTGGAAACATTCTGCTTTGGGGGTGTTTTTCTGCTAAGGGGACAGGACAACTGCACCGCATCTATGGGACGATGGACGGGGCAATGTATCGTCAAATCTTTGGTGAGAACCTTCCCTTAGCCAGGGCATTGAAAATGGGTCGTGGATGGGTGTTCCAGCATGACAATGACACAAAACACACAGCCAGGGCAACAAAGGAGTGGCTCAAGAAGAAGCACATTAAGGTCCTAGAGTGGCCTAGCCAGTCTCCAGACCTTAATCCGATTGAAGATCTGCAAAGGGAGCTGAAAGTTCGAGTTGCCAACAGGGTCGGATTGACCATTTGGAAACTCGGGCACTGCCCGAGGGCCCGGGGTCAGTAGGGGGCCCCATGAGGTGCCCCTGGTACCTTTTTCATAGGCTTTTTTGAGTTTGGGCAAGGACACAGGGGCCCCATGATCCCCTATTGCCCAGTGGCCCCATGAGTTGTCAGTCCGCCCCTGGTTGCCAAACATCAGCCACCAAACCTTGATGACTTGGAGAGGATCTGCCAAGAGGAGTGGGCCAAAATCCCACCTGAGATGTGTGCAAATCTGGTGGCCAACTACAGGAAACATCTGACCTCTGTGATAGCCAGCAAAGTATTTGCCACCAAGTACTAAGTCATGTTTTGTGAGGGGGATCAAATACTTATTTCCCTCATGAACATGCATATCAGTGCATCATTTGTTAGACATGCATTTCTTTTGAACTATTTGTTGCCATGCTGTCTCTCAGTGTTACAATACACCTACCATTTGATTTTTAGACTGATCTTTTCTTTGTGAGTGGACAAACATTCAAAATCAGCAGGGGATCAAATACTTATTTCCTTCACTGTATATATATATATATATATATATATTATTATACAGGACTTATATAGCACCAACAGTTTGCTTAGCGCTTTACAATATAAGGGAGACAATACAATTACAATACTTTCAGTACAGAAGGAATGCGAGGGCCCTGCTCATGGAGCTTACAATCTAAAGGAAGGGGGAGGTGATACAAAGGGTGATAGCTGCGGGGGATGATCTGGTGGAGGTGATTCAAGTACAGTTCTTAGGTGGAGGTGGGGTAGGCTTCCCTGAAGAAGTGAGTATTCAAAGATCTCCTAAAGGCAGACAGGGTGGGGGCTGACCGGACATGCTGTGGTAGGGAGTTCCAGAGGATGGGAGAGGCTCTGGAGAAGTCCTGGAGGTGAGCGTGGGAGGAGGTGATGAGGAAGCTAGAGAGGAGGATATCATGGGAGGAGCGGAGTGGGCGATTTGGGCGGTATCTGTGGATGAGGTTGGCGATGTAGCTAGGGGCAGTGTTGTGGATGGCTTTGTAAGCTGTGGTTAGTAGTTTGAATTTTGTACGTTGGGTTAGTGGAAACCAGTGAAGGGATTGGCAGAGAGGGGCAGCAGTCGCTGATCGGTTGGTAAGGTGTATGAGTCTAGCAGCAGCATTCATAATAGACTGCAGGGGGGATAGCCTGTTTAACGGTAGACCAGTGAGGAGGGAGTTGCAGTAATCGAGGCGGGATATAACCAAGGCTTGGATAAGTTGTTTTGTGGTGTCATTGGTCAGAAAGGGGCGGATTTTGGAAATGTTCCGGAGGTTGATGCGGCAGGATTTAGCCAGTTAGTGGATGTGGGGCCCAAAGGAGAGGACAGAGTCTAGGATTACGCCTAGCACCCTGGCATGAGGGGAAGGACCAATGGTTGTGCTGTTGATCTTAATGATAAAGTCATGAGTGGGGGATCAGGGAGTTGGAAATATTACAAGCATATATATATAATTTAAATCTAGCGACATCATTAATTAGGTGCCTATCCTATATGCAATGTAGGCAGATCATTGCTGATGGAAAGGGCTCGCAGAGTGCTGTACATACTTCCAGAAAACATCATTGGATTTCAGTTCTTTCAAACATGGAAGCTCAGCATCACACATGGGTGACTCCTAGAGTGGTCTCCATGTAACACCCAGTCCTCCAGATTGACAGCCACCCATCAAGGCATTTTGATATGTGTATAACACCATCTAAGAGCTAGATCAATGCTTGCATCAAGGTTGAGAACTCTTGAGAGGAGTACAGAGACAGAGAGTTCTCAAGAGTTCTTGACCTTGATGCAAGCAATGATCTAGCTCTTAGATGGTATTATGCACATATCAAAATGCCTTGATGGGTGACTGTCAACCATGTGTGATGCTGAGCTTCCATGATTGAAAGAATTGAAATCCAATGAATAAATGGGAGAGGCTGGGGTCAGTAATGCTGGGAATTAAAGGGGCTATATGATGCTAAACTTCTTCCAGCCAGGAAATGGGGTGAACTCTGTCTGTGAGAAGCTGGCAGTGCTGTGCAGGGAAATCAGAATAGCCTATTTCAATATAGCAAAGCAGCCAAAACAATTGTGCACAGCTGAAAGAAATATTGAAGTTCAGCTTTAAAGCTCACCTTTTCAGGAAAACATATAATATGCTCACAGTTATTTTATCTATCATTGCTTCTCCTCCAAAATCTTGCAAATCATGCAGTTCATTTATAGCCATATACAGTAATTGCCTTACATCTTATTTCTGCACCCTATCCACCATATTGTAAGCTTGCACAATAGGTCTCTGTCTCTCTTCCTCTTTCTATTTTCCTTTTTCTTATATTACTACATTGCTGATATACAGTGGCTGTATATGATCACCAATCCTTATTATTTCTAACCTCAACAAAAATAGTATGGTCAGGTTAGCAGGCTGGCAATCATTTTGGTAATAACATTTAGAAATGTTAAGGGAGATTTTAATTAACACTAATTTTGTATAAAAAGGAAACATGATCAAGGGGACATATGCATACACCAGCTATTTTCTCTTTCAATTTTCCATTTAATCTGATGAATTGTTAAGAAGTAACATTTTGAAATTACCAACATGTTAACCTTCACACTCCTGATTTTATTTGCATTTGATTGTATTGTACCATCTGGTTTGCAAAATGGCATTTCAGAAATGTAATCCTGCCATTCTATGTCTTTTTCATATAGCTTTGTTTGTCTTATTGTTTTGGAGAAAGCAATATGTAGTGATTATTTTTATATGACAGTTCTATCCTTGGTAGCAAATAAAAATATGCAAAGCCTACTATAAAGGAGCCACAATCAGATTATTATTAACAATGCTTTCTTCTGCTTTTCTGCAAACACTTGAACCACACTTCATTTCTTACTTAACAATAGACGGGTGGATCAGCAATTTTATCTACACAAGGCATGCTGATTGCAGTGCAGAAAAATTTTTGTGATTTATTTTTAATGGTCTTGTTTAAGTTGTTAACATTATTACATTTCAAGTAGCTACAGGAAAATTATAGAAGTAAGGGTGTCATCCTAAAAATATACTTGTCTGTGTCATACTCATATTTATAAAATATTTACTAATACCATTTGTATTTTGACATGAAACATTATGGGCTAATTTAGGTGGACCCATGTCTTCACTAATGGTTGAAAACAGTGATTACGTAAAAACCTTTTTCTAGCAGTGCTTGCGATTTTTCAGTTCCCAGAAATGGCATTGTGGCAAATGTCAATGCTCTGCCTGAAATTTAATCTTTTTTTGGCAGGGGCCATGTGATAAAAAACCAATGTATTGATCATGCGAATGACGTCAGAGTCAAAGAATTTCAACCATCCAGGAGAAAATTACTTTTTTCTCCTGCTCTAAACACAAGTCAAGGAGACTCTTAAGCATTATGTTTGTGTGTGTAGAGTCCAGATTTTCTGGAGACACACCAGAAGTAAAAGTGTTGCATGTGACTTCACTTTCATGTATGGGTGCTTTTCAAGCACTTGAAAATACACAAATGTGCAAAACACATTGTTATGGTTGTGGTGGAACAATAGCGTGTTTGCACTCTATGGCTCCTTGCTGTTCCAGCCAGGTGCTCCACCCTCAGTAGTTTCTGGCAGCCCTGTGAAGTCACTTCTGGCACTTCACTTCTGGTGTGTGCGGCTCCAGCCCTGGGACTGGTACCACCCCTACCACTGAGGGAGTATACAACCGATCATCTTTTGTCAGGTTGTATTTACCATCAAAGCCAGCACAGACCCGGTCAATATAAGGATTATGGCTTGGAATGCTCATGGTTACTATCTCTGTATGTTCTCCTTATTATGGAATTCTAATCATCACACCACATTTGGATGGCAGTTTGAATCTTGGTTGCTGATATTGTGAGCCACACAGTAGTTTGGGTGTATGAATTTTATTATTAAAATACCTTGTGACTTTTTATATTTTGAGCTGATCCTTGTATTGTCGTTATGCACTGGTACATATCACCATAGAATTATATACTGAATGGTCTGGCAGTGAGTTCTGAGCACTTCGAGTTAGGGAATTGGACTATGGTTTAGCTCTCTATGCCAGAGTTCTAAATAATTCTGAAAAATTTAAACTCCTTTAATAAATTAGCCCTAATATATAGTAACATGAAAAATATCAGCCCATGTGTTTTACTGTGTAAAATAGATCTTAAAAGGATAAATTGTTTTTAACCACCAAATGTATTTGATCAGATTTTCCGCTTGTTTTGCCCACAGCAGAGGATGGAAAACCACCATTTTTAGTTCAAGGCACTCTAGCGTAAAGAAAAATGATGTTTTGATACAGACTGAAAATATAAAGTAAACCGCATCAAAATGAACATACTGTATGATCTCAATAGGAATTTTGTCTGTTTATTTGTGCAATGCTAGGATTTTAGCGCATCCATGTACTCTAGCACATGAAATAAATACAGTATGTCAAAAGACACTTGATTTGTACTTTTTGTAACCCAGTTATAGCACTACTTGTATGCTTCAAGATTCAATATCAGTAGTACTTGCTAATATGCAATAACTGCTAAAATGCATGTTAAGTCATCCCTAATTCTGTTTAAAACTATTGATGTTATATATAAAGATGTAAACATTTGAAAAAACGCTTGATAAGGTTTACTGTTACAGAACAAACAGATAGACTTACTAGTTATTTTAAACGTATCTTATGTTTAGCAAAACATGCTTCCATCCTTTTAATGGAACTGAAGCACAATATTATATAAGAACCCTTGAAAGCTTTCAAAAGGTTGAAAAAGGGACCAACTCTCTAATTGCATCATTCCCCTTTTCTTTATTATAGAAGATCATATAAATTTCCATGCAATATCGGCTTATAAGTGGATATTTTTTCTACTGGATGTTTTCGATAATGATACTCATGGGATTAGCTAGTCCACTTTTAGATAGCCTAGAAAATAAACTCCATTGATCAGCAATTGCTAGAACATTTCCAGAAGGGCTATTAAGATCTTGTAATACCATATAAAGTGCAACTAAAAACATATCCTACTCCCATGTCTGCACTGAGCTAACCATTCTTTTGTTGCAAAATGTCCTTCCAACTCTTCCTATGATTCTCATGGGTATGTTATCGTAGGGCTAGTTTTGAAAAAGTGAAGTAAAATTTCTCTAAGTTATAAAAAATAAGGCAAAACTTTTTGCAAGATACACATTTACAACTTTTGACCTTGTATTACTGGTAAAAAACAATTATTGTTTTTACTATAGATATACTAAATATAATATATGTGTCATTGGCGAACAAAACAGTCATAATACAAAAGCTACAAAACAAAAAAACTGAATAAAACAACAGAAGCATAAAAATGAGCAATAGATCAATACATTATTTAGAAGAATACTTGAACAATGAAAAAATTAATGACTGATTAGAAACAAAAACACTGAAACAAAATATCTACAAATGTGTTATACATTACTATATCAGGTAAAATGCAATTTTTGCTCATTCCAATAAAATAAAAAGTTAATTCAACCAAAATGTATGTAATTTTAGCCTATTTACTAAAATACAAATAGCTTGTTCACTTTACAAGGGAATTTGTACTTTATAAGGGGATTTTCTCTTAGCTAAATGAATAAGGTGGAGCTCTGCTGACTTCCATCAGCAAATCATGTGCTTTTTTTTATTTAGCTTTCACATGATTGTGTATTCTTTGCAAAATGAATGAATTGGGTTGAAATTGAAAAGTTTACAGATTGTGGAGTTTGTAGAGTAGTTATTTAACTACAGAGATAGAAATGTCACACACATGTCAAGCACATTGTTGTATGTACTTTCCTCTACCAAACCTCAAGTGATGTCATCCAATAAGGTACTATCTGAGAGGGATGAGGTTCAGGTTCATCACTACTGTGGATTCATGAAGGATCCAAGTTTGAAATTCATGGTCTTGAGAATTCATGTAGTTGTATTCATTCAATGTGCTAGTCCAGACTACTTGTAGCCATGATTTGCTTAAAGAGCAAAATATCCACTCCAGGTGAGTACCAAATCTGCATAACCGCTCCACAGACACGCAGGTGCTGGCCCGATCCGTGATCACAGATGCAATGGAATAACAGAATGGTTGGCCACACAAATAGCAATGTGGTGGCTGAAATCCTTTATTGGAAACCTTTGCATGCAATATGATAAGAACATGACAGCTCCAAGACAGAACAGAGGAGCAGTAGTGCTCCAATAAGGATTCCAATAAAGATTTTCATCCACCACTGGGGCTCCACTTGTGTCCCACACCAGGGCTTCGGCTGTAGTTGGGGAAGCAGTATAGGTAAAATCAGAACTCTAAAGCGCCTCCTACAAGGCTGGAGGATGGTGAAGTAAACTGTACAGAGTAGAGGTTTTCTCTAAAGAAGCCATTTACTGAGAGGCTGCCATAGCTGACCTACTTTTGAAATTGCTAGTTGCCTGGCTGCCTAGGGCCTTAAACATTAAAGTCACCAATCCAGAACCAGCCTGAAGCTAAAAGGACTGGAGAAGTCAGGCCTCCAGATCTACATGGGACTTCTAGAATGATGACCAAAGTACTGAAGTGACTGGGTCACCCTAACAGCCAGACAAAACTAGTTTTGTGATCAGCATAGTCCAGCCATGGCGGCCTACATATTTTCTCTGTTTGGTTTTCCCAATCTCCTGAAGGAAGATTCCACATTGCACTGTCTGCCGGTGTGTGTGCGCGCATTTCTTCCAAAAAAGTGAAATATTACTTGTTTCTAATGTAACCTCTTTCTTATTTTCATACAGACTCACCTGTTCTTCGCCATGGAATCCTGAGTGGAGGGAATCTTTGGGACCTGATAGAGACTTCAGCTCCACTTGTGTACATACCTATAAGGTAAGTCCAATGACAGGGCTGTGATGGAGTCAAGGGTGGCTGATCACTGAGCACAGGCAGTGATACAGCCAATGTCCTCTTATTTAAGTAAAAAAACCAACACTGATGTGTTTAACCACCTTCCGCCCGCCCTATAGTACAATGATGGGCGCAAGGTGGTTCTTTCGTTCTGATAGGACGTCATACAATGTCCTACCATTCTCACTGCGCATGCGCGGCTCAGGGAGTGCGCAGTGCAGAGATCGCCGGTACGCTGTGTCCCTCGGACACAGCAGATCACGGAAAGAGCCGAAGATGTCGGCTCGGTCATGTAATCAGCTGTGTCCAATCACAGCTGATCACATGTAAACACGGAAATGCCGGTTATCAGCATTTCTCTCCTCTCGAAGCTGTCACGCTGACAGCTCGAGTGGAGAGGAGAGCCGGTAATCGGCTTTCCACGGAGGAGACTTGCCACCTGTCAGTGCTCATCAGTGCCACTTGCCAGTGCCCATAAGTGCCACGTGCCAGTGCCCATCAGTGCCACATCAATGCCACATATCAGTGCACATCAATGCCACATGAGTGCCCATCTGAGCTGCCTTTCAATGTCACCCATCAGTGCCAGTCAGTGCCACCTATCAATGCCTATCAGTGCCACCTATCAGTGCTGCCAATCAGTGCCACCTATCAGTGCCAGTCAGTGCCGCCTATCAGTGCCAGTCAGTGCCGCCTAACAGTGCCAGTCAGTGCCGCCTAACAGTGCCAGTCAGTGCCGCCTATCAGTGTCACCTATCAGTGCCATATGCCAGTGTCATGTATCAGTGTCTTGTATCAGTGCTGCCTTTCAGTGCCCATCAGTGATGCCTGTCAATGCCCATCAGTGCAGCCTACCAGTGCCTCCTCAGCAGTGCCCATCAGTGCCACCTATCTGTGTCCATCAGTGCAGCCTATCAGTGCCCATCACTGCAGCCTCATTAGAGCACATCAGTGAAGGAGAAAAATCACTTATTTACAAAATTGTATAACAAAAACTAAGAAAACTTTTTTTTTTTTAATTTTCAGTGGTTTTTGGTTTGTTTAAGAAAAAATAAAAATCCCAGAGGTGAATAAATACCACCAAAAGAAAGCTCTATCTGTCTCCAAAAATTAAAAAAATTTAATATGGGTACAGTGTTGCATGACCGCGCAATTGTCATTCAAAGTGTGACAGCGCTGAAAGCTGGAAATTGGCCTGGGCAGGAAGGGGGTATAAGTGCCCTGTAGGCTAGTGGTTAAAGGCTAGTAAAGGTCAATTATACTGTATGTTACGAGAGTTTACTATTACCAGAGGCCACTGACATAGTAATCAGATCCACTATCACTGTCACCCTTATATTACATTGTAATCATGGGTGGGTAAATTGCACCTTTTACCCACACATCACATTCACATCTTTAACATGTTTTTATGTAAACACATTTCAGAATACCACAGCACACTACATGCTATGTCATTATTATTGTATCACAGCAATATGTTGAAATTCAGGTGATATACACAGATTTTTCAAGCATTCTGGTCCCATTGCAGAAAAAATACATGCTCTGTGTGACAAGATCACATAATTCTCAGCTGAGTATAGCACACCATTGCTCTGCAGAATGAGCAGTGCAATCCTGAGATGTCTGTTGAATATCCTCTCCCACACTTATCTGACAGCATATTAGTGGATTATGTGGAAGTAAAAGTACCAAAAAAATCCTTATAAAATATTGCTTCTTTCAGTAAAAAAGACACAACACACATTACTTTAAAGTGGAGTTCCACCTGAAAAAAAAAAAAGTCAGCAGCTACAAAAGCTGTAGCTGCTGACTTTTAAAATACAGTTACTTACCTGTTCCTCGGTCCAGCGGTGTCCTCACCACCACTGGTTTCATCGGCCATCTTCTCTCCCTGGCGCCGGAAACTTCAGTGTGGGCACCCAGCTGTGACAGCTTGTGGCTTCACAGCCGGGTTCCCACTGCGCATGCGCAAGAAGTGCTGCACCTTGTGAATGGCCCCGTACTCTTCTGGAACCTGTCACATGTCCTAGAAGACTACAGGGAGGGAGGACAACTTCTGCTTCCAATCGCCTAGGTGATTGCAGTGGGAGCGGGTACCTGTCAAATTCAGGCACCCGCTCCCTAATGATGCCAATCCTTAAGCAAGGGACAAAGGCTTAAAGCGGAACTTCCCCTTTTGGGTGGAGCTCCGCTTTGAGTAGAATGATAAGATGGTGGTTGTTTGAGTTTGTTTAACCATTTTGCTTCTCACACAAGTTCACCCCCTATGGACGAGAGGAATTTTTACAATTCTACTATGGACCTGTTTATTTGTCATTACTAAAAATAACAAAGTAATACATATATTGTTTTTGTAAGGACAATGAAAGCTTTCTTTTCATGATATTGCCTTTCAACAATGATTTTGTTTTCACAATCCGTTGACATCAAAACACAACAAAACTAATCAAAACTTGCTTTTTTTTTTTGGAGCAAGGTTAATTTAACCACTTGTTACCCCACCGCTCTACAATAACTGTGGCACAGGCAGGCACAGTCATGTATAAATATATACTCCCTCCTGCCCGCTGATTTGGAAAATACAGAAATCATTGCACAAGGAACAGTGATTTGGCTGTTTTTCCACCCGCAAAGTAGGCAGAAAAAACAGCCATATAGTAAAGTAAATGCAGCACACATTACCCATTGTTAGGCACACAGTTAACCCTTTGATTGCCCCTAGATGTTAACCCCTTTCCATCCAGTGTCATTAATACAGTGAAGTGTACAGCAACAGCACTGATCACTGTATCATATGATGTCCTTCCCAGATCGTGCATTGCGCATGCCCGCAGGACAGCGCTGTGGCGAGATCTGTCACTGACTGTGTACCTTGGACACGACCGATGACAGATCTGTGTACTGGCCCTGTTGCAAGTACCATGTGATTTGCTGTGACCAATCACAGCAGGTCACATGACCATCTGTGTCATGTGATTAGCCATGGCCAATCACAGCTAACCACAACAAAAAAGCTGAATGAATCTATTTCATTCTGTTAAATGCTTGTTTATAGCAAAGAAATTATTGGCTATAAGCAATCAAATTGTGTAAAAAAAAAATACTGATCACTTCCCGAAAGTAGTACAATGTTACCTTGGAAACATTATACTACTTTGGTCATAGTGTAATATAAAAAAAACTTAAAAAAAGAGAAAAAAATGTAATACAAATTAAAATAATAATAAAAAAAATAAAAAGAATTGAAAAAAAATTATCACAAGTCAGTGTCCCTGATCACCACCACACCAGTTATATGATGACGCTGCACTGCACTGGTGACAGAGAGTAAAAAAAAATTGTGAAAATTATTTTTTTTATTTCTTAATTTTCTGAAAAATTATTACAAAAAAATGACAACTTCAAAAAACTCACCATGCCTCTTATGAAATACGTCGGACTGTCTACTTTGCAAAAAGGG
The DNA here is from genome assembly GCF_062004578.1 of Staurois parvus. Lineage (NCBI taxonomy): Eukaryota > Metazoa > Chordata > Amphibia > Anura > Ranidae > Staurois > Staurois parvus. The sequence continues at coordinate 257,290 of NW_028318524.1, forward strand.
GTCATTTGGGGGATATCTGTACTGACAATTTTGGGCCTCAAGAAATTCAATTGGCCATCAGTTCTTCAGGATTGATCAATTTTCAGATAGTTTTTGAACTCTATAACTTTCATACAAACTATATAATAAACACTGATTTGGGTTATTTTCACCAAATAAATGTAGCATAATACATCTTGGCTTAAATTTATGAAGAACAATTATTTATTTGCAAACTTTTGTAACAGAAACAAAATGTTCTGTCTTTTTTTGTTAATTTAACAAAAAATAAAACCCCCAGTGGTGATTAAATACCACCAAAAGAAAGCTATAGTTGTGTGAACAAAATTATATACTTTTAGTTTGGGTACAGTGTTGCATGACCCCGCAATTGTCATTCAAAGTGTGAGAGCACTGAAACCTGAAAATTGCCTGGGCAGGAAGGGGGTAAAAGTGTCCGGTATTGAAGTGGTTAATATACACATATTTTTTTTTTTCTAAAGCCAAGTAGCAGAAAAGATTTTGGCCTAAATTTATGAAGACATTTGATTTTTTTGATTATATATGTTTTAAAAAAAATAGTAATTTTTTTTCTACATTTTTGTATTTTTTTGTTTATATAGTAATATCCACTTGTCCCCCCTTCATGACCAGGCCATTTTTTGCTATACGGCACAGCATTATTTTAACTAACAATTGCACGGTCAATACTCTACATATATGAAATTATGTCATCCCCCCCCCCCCCCCACAAATGTAGCTTTCCTTTGGTGGTATTTTATCTGGGTTTTTAATTTTTTGTGCTATAAACAAAAAAAGACTGACACATTTGAAAAATAAAAACAATATTTTTTACTTTCTGCTATAAAACATATCCAATTAAAAAAAAAATCTAATTCTTTATAAATTTAGGCCAATATGTATTTTGCTACATATTTTTGTTGAAAACAAAATCCCAATAAGTATGTATTGATTGCTTTGCACAAAGGTTATAGCTTCTACAAACTATGGTATACTGGATTTATTTCTTTTATACTAGTAATGGTGGTGATCAGCAACTGACAATCTGCCACTAACTGACATTTTGTGGAAACTAGTGACACTAGTACAGTGATCAGTGCTAAAATATATACTGTTACTATACAGTGGCTGGGAATGAGTTACACATCTAGGGTGATCAAAGGCTTAACTGTGTGCCTAACCAGTGGTTTTGTGTTTACAATAGTGTGTTTTACTAGGAGTTGTGCTGGATTTTATCTCTTGCTTTGCAGGGAAACAAAACCCAGCATGTCATTACTGACAGGATACAGCCCTGCCTTGTTTACATAGGCAGAGCTGTGGTCTGTCCCTCTCCTCACCGGTCAGCATGTGCTGGTGGTCATCCATTGCCTGACACCCGCTGATCAGCTTCTGCTTTGACTAATCACAGCAGAAGCGTCACACCAGGAGCACGCGCATGCCCCCTCAACCAGGAAGTACAGAATCATGTATATATACCGTGCATGATTTTGCACAGAGTGTGCGCTCCCTGGGAGCACACAGCACCGCGATCCAGTGCCCGCTGTGTCCTCCGGACACAGTGGAACACTGATCGTCGTACGGGACCTCTGTGTCCCGATCATGTGATCACTGATTGGCCAATCAGTGATCACATGCAGAGTAGTAAGCAAGATGTCACTTCTGACATCATTGCTTACTACGTGTGAAATCTGTGAATGATCACAGAGATCACATGGTACAAGGCTATTCACAACAGCCTTGTGCCATGTGAAAAGCTGTGACCAATCACAGCTCACACAGTAGTTCTCAATGGCTGCAAGAATTCAGCCAGAGAGGAGAAATGATTGCTTTTACAGCCTTTATGGGTGTAAAAACAATCAGTGTAAAAAAAAAAAAAATCTTCATCACCCCCCACAAGTAGTACAGTGTCACCATGGTGACACTGTACTGCTGGGGTGACAGTAAGTAGAAAAAAAAACATAAATGTTAATATAAAAAAATAAAATAAAAATGTAAAACAAATTTTTAAAATTATAATTTTTGGTTATAAACTAATTTGGGTTATTTTTTTTTACTAAAAAGATAACAGAATACATTTTGTCCAAGATTTATGATGAAATATTATTTATTTGCAAAGTTTATAATTTTTGGACTTTTTCATTTATATAGCAAAAAAATAAAAATCCCAGTGGTGAATAAATACCCCCAAAATAAAGCTTTATCTGTCTCAAAAAAATGCTAAAAAATTCATATGGGTACAGTGTTGTATGACCGCGCAATTATCATTCAAAGTGTGATAGCACTGAAAGCTGAAAATTGGCCTGGACAGGAGGGGGTAAAAGTGTCCGGACTGGAAGTGGTTAAAGAGGATTCCAACCATATCAATTATGAAAATATTCATGTGTACACTATATAGACACAAAAGATTCAAAATGTATTTATATTACATGCATGTGGCCTATAAATCTTTATATATACATTTTCTAAATTTTCTACATTTTCACAGTTGTGTTTTCACTGACATAATATATTGGTGGCACTGCTGGGCACTGATCATCAGGGCACTGATCATCAGTGCCCTGATGATCGGCGCCAATCCCTCCTCTGACAATTGACGGTTATCGGCAGTACTTTCCTCATGCTGTGACAGCGTGAGGAAAATGCAGCCAATAACCGGCAACTGCATTTACCGGTTATCTGCTGTGTCATTGGACATGAGTGATCCCATGGTAAAAGGCCCCTGTGATTGGCCTTTTACCACATCATGTGATCAGCAGTGTCCGTAGGACACAGTGATCAAGGAGATTGCCGGGTGCACACCCCCAGGGGTGCGCAGAAGGGCACGTTCTGGGAGGACATCATATGACATCCTCCCAGAACTGGCTGGCCGCAGTAAAGCCATCTTTCAGCTATCTGTGGTCGGCAAGTGGTTAATCAGTGACTAATGAACTTACACATGTACAGTGCTGTCAGCTCACATTTTTTCCCCTTAAGTCCTGATTCAGCAATATACAAATTGCTGGGAGGGGGCAAAAACAGTATAGGGACCAAATTAGAGAGTGGGGTGTTCTAATTTTTCACAAATTAGAGAGTGGGGTGTTTTTGATTAAAGGATAACTGCATTAATGTACAATTAACCTCTAAATAACTCCCCCAGCACCTCCACAAAGTTTTATACCAACCTGTCCATGCAACTGCTACATTTTGGCAACTTGGCACTCTAGGAGCTGTACAGAAACCACTGCAGTTTTCCGCCAGTTCAAATGTGAAAACATGATTATAGAATTACTGATGCATTCTGGGTTCCTGAAATAACTCCACTCATAGATATGATTCTGAACTACCGCATGTATCCAAAAAATCTAGCATTAGAATTGTTAGTATAATTAGTATCTTTTTTGTTCCTCCTCAATTTCACATATCAAGAGCCCTAGCTGAAAACACACATTGACATAAATGTATTGCTCTTTGATATAAATGCAGTATACATTACATTTAATTTTCTATTAAACCTGTCTAAATAATAATGATCCATTACATACATGCATAAGTGCTGTGTGCTATGCCAGGAACTGAGTCTTGACACATAAGCATAGTTCAACAAAAACAATCTTATTTCTGTAGCATTTCTCATTTTAGAAATTCTGACACCTGTCTTTGTGGTTTTAATTTACTTTTCATTTTTTTTCACATTCGTGAAATCCACATGGAAATGAAACAAATTATGTATCAACATGCAGTTAGTTCTCATTTTGCCATTCAGTGCATTGCATGTTCATTTTTCTGACTGTCTAGAACAGCGGTTCTCAACCTGGGGGTCGCGACCCCTTTGGGGGTCGAACGACCATTTCCCAGGGGTCGCCTAAGACCATCGGAAAACACATATTTCCGATGGTCTTAGGAACCGAGACGCCGCTCCTGTCTCCGGCGATGTGTGGGCGGGATGATATGCTGCCCCTGTCACCGCCTCCTCGCTGCTGATTGGCCACCGGAACTGTAGCTCAGGAGAGGCACACAGGCGGCCAATCACCGGCGAGAAGGTGGAGCTTGGAGAGGAGGAGCCGAGCGGCAGCGCGCGGAGATCGAAGAAGATCGAGGGAGCTGCAGGAACGAGTGAAGAGAGAGGCCAGAGAAGGAAGACAGCTGACAGGTAAGTGCAAATTTTGCTGCTGCAGCCAGGTATGCAGGCTGTAGATGGGAGAGGGAGAGAGAGAGCGAGCCCAGGCTGGAGCAGAAGTCAGCAAGGTAAGTATCATTGGTGTCAGTGGGAGGGATAGTGCCCCATCATTTGTGTCACTAATACCAACGATGGGGCACTATTCCTCCCTCCACTGACACCAACGATGGGGCACTATTCCTCCCCCCACTGACACCAACGATGGGGCACTATTCCTCCCCCCACTGACACCAACGATGGGGCACTATTCCTCCCCCCACTGACACCAACGATGGGGCACTATTCCTCCCCCCACTGACACCAACGATGGGGCACTATTCCTCCCCCCACTGACACCAACGATGGGGCACTATTCCTCCCACTGACACCCACAATGGGGCACTATTCCTCCCACTGACACCAATGATGGGGCACTATTCCTCCCACTGACGCCAATGATGGGGCACTATTCTTCCCACTGACACCAATGATGGGGCACTATTCCTCCCACTGATACCAATGATGGGGCACTATTCCTCCCACTGACACTAATGATGGGGCACTATTCCTCCCACTGACACCAATGATGGAGCACTATTCCTCCCACTGACACCAATGATGGAGCACTATTCCTCCCACTGACACCAATGATGGGGCACTATTCCTCCCACTGACACCAATGATGGGGCACTATTCCTCCCACTGATACTAATGATGGGGCACTATTCCTCCCACTGACACCAATGATGGGGCACTATTCCTCCCACTGACACCAATGATGGGGCACTATTCCTCCCACTGATACCAATGATGGGGCACTATTCCTCCCACTGACACCAATGATGGGGCACTATTCCTCCCACTGACACCAATGATGGGGCACTATTCCTCCCACTGACACCAATGATGGGGCACTATTCCTCCCACTGACACCAATGATGGGGCACTATTCCTCCCACTGACACCAATGATGGGGCACTATTCCTCCCACTGACACCAATGATGGGGCACTATTCCTCCCACTGACACCAATGATGGGGCACTATTCCTCCCACTGACACCAATGATGGGGCACCATTCCTCCCACTGATACCAATGATGGGGCACCATTCCTCCCACTGACACCAATGATGGGACACTATTCCTCCCACTGACACCAATGATGGGACACTATTCCTCCCACTGACACCAATGATGGGACACTATTCCTCCCACTGATACCAATGATGGGACACTATTCCTCCCACTGACGCCAATGATGGGGCACTATTCCTCCCACTGACACCAATGATGGGACACTATTCCTCCCACTGACGCCAATGATTGGGCACTATTCCTCCCACTGACGCCAATGATTGGGCACTATTCCTCCCACTGACGCCAATGATTGGGCACTATTCCTCCCACTGACGCCAATGATTGGGCACTATTCCTCCCACTGACGCCAATGATGGAACACTATTCCTCCCACTGACACCAATGATGGGGCACTATTCCTCCCACTGATACCAATGATGGGACACTATTCATCCCACTGACATCAGTGATGGGGCGCTAGTCCTCCCACTGCAAAATTACAGTTATGAAGTAGCAACGAAAATAATTTTATGGTTGGGGGTCACCACAACATGAGGAACTGTATTAAGGGGTCACGGCATTAGAAAGGTTGAGAACCACTGGTCTAGAACAACACAGCAGGCTGCATTTTTATTTTCTCTATCAATGTGGAGGAGTCCTACTGAATGTGGGAAAACAGAGCTAAAACTAGTCTTAGGTTGAATTAGTTCTGTTGCATTTCTTTAATGTTGTATCTACATGTAAAATAACGTAGAACTCTACATTCATAATTTATTTGTGTGGGATAGTACAACCCAAATGCACTTTAATGAAGATTCTGGTGGCTTGAATTATGTAATTGGCAGCCATAGCTATCAGATGTCTGCAGTCTGAAATTTGTGTAAGACAATCATTACTTGCCATATATCACTTTAAATGGGGAATATATCCAACACAACTTAGAGATAAAAATAACTCAAGAGTTTTAGGCATTAAATTTTTGACCTTTGATAAACAGACCCTATAATTGAAAGAGCTGTCAAGCATATAATAGAACTGAAAAATAATCAGATAGTTTGGGTAGCAAGAAAAGAATTTAAAGAATGCAATTATTATAAACTTGGAATAAAATATATTACTCTCAAAATTTAGTATCTTATTATCCCTTCAAATATATAGCTTATGAAGCGAATACAATTCTGAAAAGAACAAGGTAAATATATGCATTTTAAGAACAAGTATACACTTATCTGTGTTAAGTTATTTATTTTTAAAGGGACACTCTTGTCAAAATTAATATTGAATTATTGAAGAAAAATTCCAGTTATGGATATTTTCCATAGTTACATTGGTCCAGTTTAGACCAATGTGGCTATGCATATACCATACAAGTAGGATCTCTTTAGAAGGTGGAAGTCACTGTAGTAGACACCACTACTACAGCGATCCACACTAGCTTCTGGGTCGTTTGTCGAGCAACTGCCCTGTAGCATTGTGAACCCAGGAGGTCAGCAGCTGGGCAGGGCACCATTCAGAGAATGATTTGGATTTTCTCAATGAACGCAATCCACCACACCTACAGTGATCTCCTCTAGCTTCCGGGATCTTTGTTGAGCAGCTGCCCTGCTGCATGTTGAACACAGGAGGTCAGCCCCTGGGCAGGGCAACATTCAGAGAATGATTTGTATTTTCCCAAAAATTGCAAAGCATTCTGTTTGGACAAGATGGACAGTATGACATCACTAACACACCTCTTCACCCCAGCTATTCAAGTTTAGTGTCACTTTTAAGAGGACCTGTACCAAAAGAGACAAACAATGGGTAAACTAAGTAGTCAACAGTATTTCCTCTAGTTTCCCTTAACTAATTTTTCCTCATTAATGACTGGCCATGCCACACCTCTACACCAAGTCTCTGTGAGGAGGCAGCCATCTTAGTAGAAGTTCAGGGCTTTTATTTGCCCACCAATGACTAGTTTTATGATGCCTGGTAGGAAATTATTCAAGGAGCTACAGGAGAAGTGTAGGAAGCACACATTTCATTCAGTTCAAATTTTCATGATCCACATCAGTTCACACTTTACCTGTGTTACAATAAATCTCACTTCAAGGAATCTAAGGGTTAATTCACCTTTGCTATGCAGCAACTGTATACAATTACAATGTATACTATACAGTATCTGCTATGTATTTTCTTTTATAATAAAGGTTTCCTTGGCAAGCTATAATCATTCTATAAGTACAGTTTCCTTCAATTCTAGAAGAATATTTTTTAAAATGCTTTCATAAAATGAAAACGAATGATTGAACACTTACCAAAGACAATCTCAAGGAATTTGTCTACAGCTTAATATCACAGTACGACTAGCCACAGTGGAGTTAGTTGACCTTAGTATTGTCCTACGTATGCAATTACTGTTTAGTGTCATTTCCAGTAACATGAAGCTCTCCAAGGAGGATTAACAAAGAGCAAGTGACATTGGTCTTTTGCATTTCATAAAGAAAGGCTGACTGAACAGACATAAGGCACAGTGACTTTAAGAATCTTCCAGGTGACTTTCTCTCAAGAATCTTTGAAATAATACTAAATATCGTGCTTGAGGTATGCTTGCATATGCTGTTTTGAATGCAACAGTTTAAATATATTTTCAATCATTTTACAGTGTATTACACTTGCTGCTGTGAATCAACCTTTTCATGAATGGATCACAATCTCATACAGGCAAACAGTATAGTAATATTTTCTATAGAATGCCCCGATTAGATGAAACATGTCACTTCTGGTATTCAGCGTTCTGGGCAGTGGAATGCACGCTGGCTCTGGGGACAGTCTAGGTGGATCGGCAGAGCTCTTAGACATACAAGCAATCTGTATAGTGCCTAGAGAGAGCGGCACCTGAATAAATGAGTGCGGTTTTTTTTATGCTGTTTTAATAAAGTTTAATGCAATTTTATGCTATGGGATCCCCCTGTGTGATTTATATGTTTCCAAGTGAACATAAATATGGATAAAAAGAGCCGTGGAGAGCAGTGGTAATGTGTAGGAATCCCCTACTGGCATGTGATACCTAAACCACGGTCAATTACCTCTGGTAAGTGTGTTGCAGCAATCAGAGTGAGGAGAGCACCTTTATTACATGTGTTAAGCACAGAGTAGCACGAGAATAGTTATTGAAGCACAGAGATGTTATATATGCCCATTACTTTTATAGCACTTTATTTTTTGCAGACGTTTGCACAATAATTGATGGGCACTTTTATGTTATACAAATTTATTGCACTTTAAGACATTGATCTATTGCACATTATATTTTTTTTAGATTTGTTTGTTGCTTATTACATACAGTATATTAGACATAAAATTCAGCTATCCATTTTAAAGCACTGCCTTATCTGATTTTCTTTATTTAGGAGTGTTTTTCTATTAACACTGGTATAGGGGTTTTTAACACTTAAGGGCACAGGTTTTATGTATTTTCAATCTTTGCACCTGTCAGAGGAAAATCATCACAGATTTTTGGCTCTGCGATGTTACATGACAATGGAAGCAGTGTGGCTAAGTGGTTAGCACTTGTGCCTCACAGCACTATAGTTATTGATTTGAACCCCAACCATGGAAATAACCGCAAGGAGTTTGCATTATCTCCCTGTGCTTGCGTTGGCTTCCTCCTGCTCTGTAAAGACATGCTGGTAGGAAAACTGGCTCTAATATAAATATGAGTTAGGGACCTTAGATTGTAAGCAAATTGAGTACTGATGTGAATGTACTATATATATGTAAAACACTGCATACATTGATGGTGCTATATAAGTACCTGTAACTAAATTAATCCCTTACAATCTCCCAATTTTAGCATATGTTATATATCAGGTGTGTTACAATAAAACATGTTATTTAAGACAATGCTCACTTTTCACCATTGCCACTAACCACTGTGGCACATTTGGGGATTATTCATGAATCATTAGTTTGAAGAATGACACACACATTTATACAGGGTACACACATTTCCCCCGTATTTTCTCTAATTCATCTTGAGACTTCCTGTGATTGCCAGTTCCATCCACTTTTCAATATGCAATATATTTTTTGATTGAGGTTTTTTTCATACAAATATACTACATTTCGGCTACCAGATGAAGCGTATGATCATAGGAAGTCATAATGCTCTAGAAAATATGTAAACAAAAATCTGCAGCATGGACAAATGCTTGTGACATTCGTTCTATTAATGTTTTACAAACAGACTACTTGGTATGGTACAATTTCTTTAGACCATAGGGAAATACAGTTAGTTGTGCTTATCTCCTAGTTAAAATTGTAAAAATGAAATAGAGCACACAATGACCCAGAAACATTTTTTTTAATGTAAAACTGTAAGTAACTCTAAACAGATTCATGGAACTGCAAAAAAACATGCACTTTGTAAACATTTAAATTTGTAGCCATAATAGAGTTATAAACAGCTATATGATCTAAGCAAAAATAGAGTTTTAATGTTTAATGAGACTAGAATAAAACTTAACCAGGGAATTATTTAAGTAAATGTTGGGGCATTTAGTTTAGCTACAAATGACAATACAGAGTCATACTGAATTGACTAGGTTGTTTATAAGCTTTAAGTATATCAACAACATGTTTTTTTTATTTTGCACAGAGAAGGGACAATTAGAGACTCTGTCAAGATTTTATTTGTGCCTGTGGCTCCCATCAGGCATATTCCCCTGCACTTGCTATGCCCAGAGACTCAATAGAAGGTAACTTAAAATTATTTTCAAAATAAAGGTAAATAATACCTTTGAAAGCTATCGCTAGAACTAGGTATGCCCACTGGAAGATCATTCCCACATTCTGTTCCAATGACAGCAATAAATATTTGTATTTACATCCCCACACACACTTTCTCTCCTAGTGCCAGCAGGCAGTGAAGTTAGATCTCCTCAACGGTAACACTGAAAGCAACAAAAATTATGAGACTCCTCTGATAGAGATTCTAATCCTACCTCTCTCTGTTTAAAAGTATAAAAGACATTCTTGGCTGGAGATATATTTTATAGATTGATTCAGTCTATATGCCATGATGTTATGCCATTTGAATTTAATTAGCGCATACAATATACTATATATATATATATATATATATATATATTGGGGGTTAGCTCAGATGGGGATCACCTTCCTTGGGAAAAAGGTAGTCCAGACAGCAGGTCTTTCTTAAATATCTGACTTGCAGCCAGTTTTATTTAAAAGATCGGTATGGAAAATAAAACAGACAATAAATCCTCGCCATCCAGGCACTAACTAAACAGAAGAGATTTCTATCTCACATGTGAAGGGTTTCTCCCTGTCACCAACAAAAAAAACATTGTGCACACCTTTTCCTTTCTTATACAATGCAAACTTTCACATCCACAGCTCTCTCGGGTATGGCATTCTGAGTCCCAGGCCAAGAGCAACCTCTTGCTCCAGTGCTTAATTTATACCACCTGCTGGTGGTCACAAAAGGAAAGAAAAATCTGGTTCGGAACCAACATTGCCAAGGTGGCCCGGAAAACCTGGACCAGAATCCACCTTAGTTCATTACATATTAAAGCATGTGAGGTGATATATAGCATCCCTCAATATATACACACACATATATATACTGTATATATACCATACTGCCCCGAACTACATCACTGACCTAATATCCAAGTACCGCCCAGCACGCACACTCCGCTCCTCACAAGACCTCCTTCTCTCTAGTTCCCTGGTCTCCTCCTCCCATGCCCGCCTCCAGGACTTCTCCAGGGTGTCACCCATCCTCTGGAACTCCCTGCCCCAACCCATCAGATTATCACCTACTCTCCTCTCCTTTAGGCGCACCCTGAAAACCCATCTCTTCAGGGAAGCCTACCCCACCCCCTGCTAACTTGCCTCCCTCCTCCACTCTTCCTACCACTCCATCCCCCACAGCTATCTCCTCCTGTGCCACCACCCCCTCCCTCCTAGATTGTAAGCTCGAAAGAGCAGGGCCCTCGATCCCCTCATGTTTTGCATTGTATTGGTATTGTTCTGTCACATGTTCTGTCTCCCTTTGTAATGTACAGCGCTGAGCGAACTATTGGCGCTTTATAAATACTGTATAATAATAATAATAATAATAACTCGCTTCAACGTGGTAGAGCTTCTTCAAAGCACACAGCAACTCGCTTCTTTTAAGGGCTTTTTGCCCACTTTTATTTACAAGAAAGTTCGAGAAACACAAATGCTTCCCACGCAGGGGTATCCAACATCAAGCAAATCAATAGTATTCAGCCTCCTGGCTTGCACGCAGTTTTAAGTCTGCCTCCTGCAGACTCTTCCCAAAATATGGCACCAGCACGCAGCTAGTCTGGCTTCCACCTGACTCCAAGGCAGAGACCTCCCGTCTGCCGGGGTGGAGCCCTCCTGACTCCGTTTGCCGGGGTGGAGCCCAGAACCATGGCCTGGCCTCCCCTAAAAGGCCTGCACACACCTGTGCAATCAGCACGCTGGCTGCTCCCAAAATATGGGCCCAGGATTGGAGATTTCATCCCTCCCAAATCTCTAAGAAATCTCCAGGCTACAGGTCCCAAAACAGGCTTTATCAACCAAAGAGGAAACTGATAAACCAGTTTCCTCTGCATTAGGAGATCTGCCTGGAGCCCCTCATCCTCTATGGTTGAGAATCCTGGGTCTCCATCGTGCTTTCCACCGTGGCAGGATACCGCACTGCCACATATCCCCCCCCTTTGTTTTGATCCCGTAGGGGGCAGAACACACAAGCCCAAAACCCTTGCTTTAGACCTTCTGTGCGGGCTATCACCTGTAAAGGTCCAATCCTGGCTGACTTTATTTTCATCAAAGGGAGACACTACTCCCTGCCCCAAGAGGTGACTTCCCCTGTCTCCCCTAACTTGGGCTCTACTACTTCCCCGTGCCTTTTTACGAGTGCGCTTCCAAAAGCGCGGTCTTTCTAATTTTCTTAAGACTATGCTAGTCCTTTTACCACTAGGGGGTTTACAAATCTCAGTACCCTTTGTAATCTGGGGTTGACTCCTAAGCTTTAAATGCCTGGTACCTGTCATATTACAACGTGCTCTCTCAAATTCCTCTAGACCATCCCTTTTTGCTTCATTTACTTTTACAGGGGATATATTTTTAAACCCTTTAGTAACAGACATGGGCTCTTTTATTGTGGCATCAAACTCTTTTAACATCCCCTCGTTAAGCTTTGGGCCATTTCCCTTAGACCTTTCATTCTTATAACTTGGGCGTTTACTGGACCTTTGGAAAACTTTTCCAGAGTGACCTTCCTTACATAATTCTGCATTTGGGTAGACGACCCCAAGCACATCACATTTACATGCGTCTTCTGGCACTTCTGCCCAAACCTCTGTCCTGTCCAACAGTACTCTGGTGTGCCTCTCATACAGATTACTGCTATGAAGCAACCCAGCAATGCACTGAAAGACAATTTTCACCATCACCAACAAGGATGGTATCACAGAATTCCTATATTGACCATATTTGTTTTGTATAGCCTGTAATACCCAGCTCCGATTAGTGGGACTCCACTGTACCAGCTCTCCCGAACATGGAAGAGACAGTATGGTATACACCGGCTGTACACTCCAGAAGGCTAACATTTCCTTCAGCAGGTCTGTTATCAATAGACAGCCTGATTCTACACATAAGACTTTCCTGGAGACATGGAGACACTCATTTACTGATGCCTCAGAGGTGGTGCTTCTTAAAGAGGCTTCCTCTCTTATGGAGGTACCCAACACAACAACCTGGGGCTCTCCCAGAGCGTAACCAGGTGTGGGATTCACCCAAATACTCTGAGGCTCAGTGTCAACGAGCTCTTCCACGGCTTCTCTATGGGTATCAGTTTGGTATACCACACCATTGTTACCCACAGAAGCATCTTTTATAAATGCCAACAAGCTTGTTGCCCATCTGTCCCAGTCCATCGTCCCTGTGATCCCATCAGAGGTACTACGCAGTACCACTCCAGCCGCTGAAGGAGACACAGAGGGACAGAGTGGCTCTGTATTAGACCCATTACCTATATCTTCATTATCCATATCACAATGGGAGACTCCTTTTCTAGGCACAGCAGGTTGCAATTTCCTACTCTCACCACCGTGACCTAGTGGCGTGTCATTCACTACAAAAACTTTGGCATTAGTGGATTGCATTAACCCATCATTATGAATACGTTCATACCTTTTAGATTCACCATTGCCAGACTGAAATAACAAATTCTTATCACTCAATTCAGATACACTCTGATCCACCAGAGCAACACCATAGTTATCCTGGGTTACCTTACCCACCGTTGCTAGGGGAGATAACACATGCTGCTTAGTGGTCACCCCTACTACATTTAATTCACCATTCTGTTTATATGACATTGGGGCAACCCCAATACCAGTACTCTTCACATTGACATTTTTAACCGTTGCCTCCCCGCTAAACAGAGCATTATACAGAGGCAAGTCTCTCTCACAATCACCAGCAGTGGGTTTCCCAACTGGGAGTATCCCATATTTATAGCAGAGTGTCTCAAGTTCAGTCTCAAGCAGTGCATTAGTGTCTCTCACATTTATCTCAAAAGTACCAGTCTTACCCACCACTGTAACAGGCTTCACCTTCACTTGAGTGCGTGGAATCTGGATCCTTTCTGTCATCTCCTCTGCTTGGCTTTGGCCAGCCAGTTCATCCATGCAGCTATAGGATGATACTGTGGCAGGCACTTCTGACTCCTTGGCACCCCCTGCAGGCACAACAGGTACTTCACTGTTGCTAGAGGTGGCTGCCAACATTTTTAAACATGAATCTGGGCTTGCAGATGAAGACTTTTGCCCAGTAGCATCCTCATCAGTGGTATTCCATAATATGGGGCAGGTAAAGATACCATGCTCAAACTGACCACATTCCAGGCAGGGTATGGTTCCACCGATAACCTTCTTGGGATAAGGAACCACATCTCCCTTGTAGCCCCTTCTCCTGGTTGGCAGGCTGTCTCCTGTTGCTATGGGAGACGGCACTCTCCCCGCTGAAATTTGTGGATTCCTCCAGATGCGCTGAACTCTCATCTCGGCGTTGCCACAATCCTCTGCAGACGACTCTTCTCTCACAGGGTCCACAGGTCTGAAGTCACAGGTGTTGCTATTGGCAACCACATTCTTCTGAAACTTTGTGGCAGCCTGCTGCTCCTTCCTGGAACTCCAAGCAGGCTTTCCATTTGCATACCCAGACCTTTGTCTGGTTGTGTCACCTCGTACTGGAAGCTGGGATAAAGGGCACTTGGAGACAGTGTGCCCCCATTCACTGCACCGCAAACAGCGCTCTTGCGGCAGTATCTTGGCCTTTCCAACACTGCATCCTCTTTCAGGCTTAGTACTCTGCACACAGAAAACTGGTTTCCTTTCACCAGCACTGCCAGGGACAACAGTATGCACTTCCCACTGTGGCAAACTCTGTGCAGCCATGTATGGGGCTTGTTCTGGTGGTAACAACCCCTCCAGCCACAGGGCTCTGTCTCTCATTTCAGAAAAGCTTGCTTCTTTTTTGAGTTTTGACCGCCCCATCTTTGCAGTCACTCCACAACACTTTTGCACAGTCCTGGTACACAATGGAGCACTGTCTCTTTAAGGCAAGTTCCTTTTCTTTTGCAGGATCTCCTCACCTGCACACACAGATAGTGCAGAGTCATGCACCAAACATAGTTCAACACATGAACTTACTTCATTGCTGGGATCTCCAGTTCTGCCCGCATCCTCCACCATATGTGGGAACTCGCTTCAACGTGGTAGAGCTTCTTCAAAGCACACAGCAACTCGCTTCTTTTAAGGGCTTTTTGCCCACTTTTATTTACAAGAAAGTTCGAGAAACACAAATGCTTCCCACGCAGGGGTATCCAACATCAAGCAAATCAATAGTATTCAGCCTCCTGGCTTGCACGCAGTTTTAAGTCTGCCTCCTGCAGACTCTTCCCAAAATATGGCACCAGCACGCAGCTAGTCTGGCTTCCACCTGACTCCAAGGCAGAGACCTCCCGTCTGCCGGGGTGGAGCCCTCCTGACTCCGTTTGCCGGGGTGGAGCCCAGAACCATGGCCTGGCCTCCCCTAAAAGGCATGCACACACCTGTGCAATCAGCACGCTGGCTGCTCCCAAAATATGGGCCCAGGATTGGAGATTTCATCCCTCCCAAATCTCTAAGAAATCTCCAGGCTACAGGTCCCAAAACAGGCTTTATCAACCAAAGAGGAAACTGGTAAACCAGTTTCCTCTGCATTAGGAGATCTGCCTGGAGCCCCTCATCCTCTATGGTTGAGAATCCTGGGTCTCCATCGTGCTTTCCACCGTGGCAGGATACCGCACTGCCACAATATATATATATATATATATATATATATATATAATTAAAGTATTGTTAAATACTAAAAAGATATTCTTAGGCAATATGTTTAACACAATCACATTCAAATGAAAAAAGAGTAGCAGACAATAAATTTAAAGTACCATACCACACTTTCAAAATTCTACAATGTCATGAATCTTGTAATTTCCGGTTTTGAAAATATTTAAACAGATGCATATATTGATACCACAAAAAGTCACTGCATAGGACATTTCAGTCCTGCATTTATTTTACTTATCTGTATGGAAATATTTTGTTAGCTTTTTTAAATGTATTGCAGATGGTTGGTAGAGAATTGCCAACTGGGTATTTGAGAATTCTATCACCTTAAACCCAAAAGCCCAAGAAGAACTGAAGAGAGCCTCTAGCATTTCAGCTGGAGGCTAGGTACCACATTTGTGAAGCCAACTTGCTTGCTTGAGGGCTCTTATAAATTAGTTAGGATCATTAGGGCATACATGTTGTGAATTTCTACTCTAATTATGTTAATCAGAATGTGATTGTTAATCTAGAGGGTTGAGAGTATTTATTATGATTTCTGCCCTTTTGTTTATGAAATGATATGCTATTTTTATTTCCATGCAATCAGTAAATTAAAGAATACAATTTAACTTAATTAAGAAATGTGGGTTATACGTAAGGATTTTGCGAGGGATAAATAGCCAATATATTCTAAGCAAAGCCAACTCTGACTCCTATAATCCTATTAAAGCACAAAGAACATGTTCTGCACCCTGTAGTATTTGTATATGGAACATACTGTATATTGTAAATACCATAGGACGAAAGTGGTCAGATGTTACAGGCCACATTCCTTATAATCAACGAAGCACAAAGTTGAACAGCTTAGTTCACATGAACACTTAGTGTTCACTACACTAGAGATTCATGTGTATAAAAAAATCCACATTAACCTTCCTAGCGGTAATCCCGAGTGTGGCTCGGGGTTAATTTTCAGTACCAAAAGTGCTTCTCCTGCTTTCCTCCCAATCCCTACCTTGTCCTGCCATCCCGCGATGTCCTCGCTTTGTGTCCTCTGACCATGTCCTCCAACCGAAGACGGCATCCGTCTTCCAGGTTCCATTCCCTGCGAGCGCCGGTACGCATGGGGGTGGAATCGGCGGGAAATATAAAAAAAAAGAAACATGACAAACACACAATACACTGTAGTCTGTTAGAATTACATTACTGTATCAAACCATTTCACCTAAATTTTGTCCCTAGTGCCTTGTCCAGTGCCCTGCCTGCACTTTTACTGTTCTTTCTGCCTGGAAACTTGAGAACATCCATGGCGTCCAAAAAGCATCCCTTTAGGTTAAAAGCAGTTTTAGACCAGCTAGAAAACAGCAATAGTGAATTAGAATCACTTACAAAATTGAGCGATAGTGATTCGTGGGGAAATTCGTCATCAGACACTGACATTATTGAATTAAATGTATTATTATTATTATATTATTATTTTTATTATTATTTATTATATTAGATTTCATGATTTTGTGCATTTATCATGCCCGGGATGTTTACTAGATTCTTGTTTGGACAGATTTAAGTGAGTTATTCCTAAGAATTACACACCTACAATATAAAACAACAAATTTCCATGTAAACAACGTACCACTTTGACATTCAAAAATATTGATTAGTTAGACGGACAGGGAGGTTAATACATAATTTGGTGTATGATAACTGAGGGGCACATTTTGTGTAAGTAAAAGCATTTTTATGGGTATGAAAATGTACAAAGCATGTAAGCAAAATATATTGTATAGTTTTCATTATCGTTGTTCACCTATGAAAGTAAAATGAATACAGAATTTATTTGTTAATTTTTCTGAAAATCATTTAAAAATTATGTATTTGATAATTAAAAAGGTCACAGTTTTGCCTGCAGTTTTCTGCCTGTGAAATTCTTACTTCCTTGCTGCAGTGGTTCTGCTAGATCTGTGATCCTGTTCACATGTTTTGTTTGCTTCTGTGTTCACCTATGGGTTTTGCATTCTCTTTTGTGGATTTTTATCCCTTTCGCATTTATCACTTCCTGGCCCACCTCCCACTCTGCTTCTATATATAGGACATGCTCAGTACAGCTCGTTTTGCTTGAGCAACTTCCTAGTACTCTGAGCTCCTGTATGCCTAGTATTACTTGTATTCATTGTCAGACTTTATGTGTATTGACCTTGACTTTGTTTACTGTTTGTGCTTGCCTGCCACCTTCCCTGACCTTGGCTTGTTTCATGGATTTTCTTCTGTTTCCTGCCATTTGTACTCAGCACACGCAAGTCTCTGCATCTTCAGGTGGGTGTACCTGAGGGCCTCAACCTGGTTCCAGCTTGCTGCAAGTAAATCCTCATTGTCAGTAGCCCTGATGAAGAAGCTGGCTGGGGTTTAGACTCCAAACCCTGGGGAACCCCACGTTGGTGTTCTATAAGGTCTCACTACCACTGAACGCTGATAATAAAACATTTGACATGTATAGGCATACGACTCAATTCATGAAGTGAGGATCTTTATTTTACCAATCTTTCCTGGTGTTTTACTTTTGTAACTTGAGCCTAGAGAGCTTCTTTTAAACTGACTTGCTTATTTAAAATGCAATTTCTGCTAAACCTTTCTTTTAAAAATGTTGGATATAGTGGGCAGGGTTAGAACTATGTTATTTTTGACTCTGTATCCATTGAGAAGATCCCCCTATAATTTCACTTTATTAATGTTATGGAAAGCACAGTGGTAAAACACGTAATTCAATAAGAAGTTGGTATCTATTAAAGTGCTTCTATCAGTTTTAAGTTATAACATGTTTTGAGCATCACCATTATTTGTCATAAGTTTTTAAAAAACACCAATCATTTAATTCCATTAATGTACATGCTTATGATATATTTAGTTATATATTTATAATTTAAATGATTTATTTGCTGTGTTTTTTCTCTGCCTTTGATTAAAAACCAACAAGAGACATTTTCTCACACTTTAATTACCCAAAGCAAAGTGACTGCATCCTGACAGCTGCAAGGTCATCCATGGTTCTTTTTGACTGGCTTGTGTTCTATATCACAATAACAAGTGTTGAAGAGCCTGTGTAACATGAATACAGTAATACTTGAGATCATAGGAAAATTAGTTTGCACAAAGGAAGAAAAATATAATAAAATGTAGACTGTATTGAAAAGGAAAGTAGATTTTTCTGAACCATCCAATCTAATGTTTTACCTCCTTCTGAGCTGAGATGTATAGAGTGCACAGCAGGCTCTTCTAGCTGCAGAACTTGAACATAAGAAAGCTTGTGTGCTTAAAGAGTAGGTGCTCAACAAATAGCTTTGTGAGGGCAGTACATGAGAACACTTTGTTCCCAGGTTCTTTGTACACAGGCTCTGGGTGAAATATATTAAGAACTGTTCACTGCCAGAGGAACTGGAAAATGTACTATAGAACAATGCTTGCTGGCCCTTAGCAGTTTGCAACAACCTGGCTGTTCAAGCTTAGAATCTGTGTTCTTAAAGGATTAATCCCATATGGGTCACAACCCATATCTTCTTATGTAAGCACAAAGAATGCTCTATGTCATATCCCGTGAGCTTTTCTATCTCAGCTTTTTTACATGTCATCAAATACTTTTACAGATATTGCTATGTAACAGCGTTATCACTAAAGTATTTCATGTGCAAAAGCATGTACAACAAATTGATATGTCCTTCAAAAAATAATAAATATCCCAGAAAAAAGTATAATTAATCCCCAATATGTAAATTAATACACTCAAAAATATGTAAAATAAATCTGAATGTGATACAGAAAAACCTTGTACATAAACATTTAAAGTGTCCAGTGCTTCCAATAAAGTGCAAAAGCTTCACTTGCAGAAATAAATTGTGTTCCAAAGTGCACAAACCCCTATGACCCCTCCACCATCTACTCTAATAACTCAGCAAAGGCATTGGCCAGAAAGGTCTTATCTCCCTAAACAAATTAGTCCACAGGATCAGCTCTCCTCCAAACCAAACGATCACGTATCATATTCCAGGTTCCTATTAAATCTCAGGAAACACTGGTGGTGAATTGTCCTGATGAAGCTGTTTGGTTGAAGAGGACAGATAGATCTGGTGCCAGATAAGGGGCAAATGTTTTGTAGTATTCATTCATAAATCCATCATTCCCCGGGGATTTGTTAAGAGGTAAAGATTTTATGTTTTTTTCTATTTCTGCCGGAGATATCGATGCAGAGATAGATTCAAGTTGTGAGAGGGTGAGTTGGGGGAGATTAGCGGTTGCCAGGAAGTTACGGATGGATACGGTCGTCGGTTGTGTTGTGTCCGGGTCGTCTTTAATATTATATAGAGATTAATAATAGCTCGCAAAAGCGTTAGCTATGTCTTGTGGGTTTGTGAGCGAGATGTCGGTGGTGGGGTGTCAAATTAGGTTGATCTTGGATTTGAGCCGTCTTTGCTTAATTATTTTTATGAGGAGTGAGTTTGCTTTATTACCTAGGGAATAGAATTGTGATTTGGTCTTTTGAAGGTTAAGGTCGTATTTGTAGAAAAGTAGTAATCGGAGTTTGTTTCTGTCTGCTGTTAGGGATTTAGAAGTAGAAGCATTTGGTTTTTTTTTGTTAATTTCCTCATTTGTTTTTATGGAGTTTAGGAGTTGGTCAGTTTGTTGGGATCGTTGTTTATTTATTCGAGAATTTAGTTGTATAAGGATACCTCTCATGTAAGCTTTGTAAACAGGCCACAGAGTGGTTATAGAAATGTACGGTGTGTCATTACAATCGAAAAAGAGGTTGTGGGCTTCTAGTAGTTGCTTTTGGTTTTCTGGGTTCTTTAGGATTGTAGAATTCAGTCTCCAGATGGGCGAGATTGCAGATCGTTGATTGTCGTCCAAGATTACGTTGATTGGAACGTGGTCTGACCAGGTTATGGTTCCGATTTTTGATGATAGTACATGTTGTAGCGTCCATTTATCTGTGATGAAAAAGTCAATCCTGGAATAGGACAATTGAGAAGGGGAGAAGTAGGTGTAATCTTTCTCGTTGCTGTGTTGGCATCTCCAGATATCGTAAAGGTCATTGTCGTTGAGGAAACGATTGAAACTTTGTTTGTGGGATCTCTTGCTGGAAGACGAGTCTAGAAGAGGGTTGCCAATTACGTTGAAGTCCCCACCAATAAGAAGTCTGCCTTGTTTGTGGGCAGAGATAGTGGTGTAGAGATTGTGGAAGAAAAGCAACTGATTTTTGTTGGGACCATAAACATTCACTAGTGTGTAGAGAACGTCATTTATGTGGCATATTAAAATATGGTAACGGCCTTGAGGGTCAGCTATATCAGATATGTATCGAAACTGAGCAGAGTCTTTTATAGCTGTGATGACACCGGTTTTTTTGGGGGGGGGGTTGGTGGCCATAAAGACGTGTGATAATCGGTGTAATTGCCATTTAGGGGTCTTGGTTGTTGCAAAATACGTTTCTTGTAAGAAGAGAATATCGGCTTGAAACGTTTGAGTTTCTTTTTGCAGCATAGATCTCTTGCAGGGCGAGTTTAAGCCGCGAACATTGAGTGATGTAATATTAATCATGGTGTATGTTTGTAGATTGTTTAATGAAGAAGTCGAGATGTTGTTTGGGGTAAGCGTGTGCGGATGGTTGAAGTTGTGGAGAGGCCAATTCTGATGACCTGGAGGTGAGGTCTTGGCTCAATCGATGAATTGGAGTGAGTTTTCTAAGATGTTTTGTAGATTTCTGGTAAAGAGCTGGTGCAGTTGATCGACTGGTGAGGTCGGTGGAGGAGGGAGGGAGGTGGGAAGAAAGGGATAAAAATAACTTGCAGAAAACGCAAGTAACTTGAGTAGCAGGAGGAGCTACTGCAAACTTGGGGGTTTGAAGCGGCTTTGACCATAAAAAAGGTCATGCCTAACATTTTTAGGTAATAAAAACATTTTTTCTGTAAGAGCATGGCCGATTGCCAGAGATTAGTAGAATGAGGTGTATTTCCTGAGGTGAAGCGTTGGAAG
Source organism: Staurois parvus (assembly GCF_062004578.1). Lineage (NCBI taxonomy): Eukaryota > Metazoa > Chordata > Amphibia > Anura > Ranidae > Staurois > Staurois parvus. Next base: position 278,917 of record NW_028318524.1, read on the forward strand.
TATATATAGAAGGAGTATTAGAGCAGAATCATTCTGCCTTCATTTGCTGGGTATTAGTAGTGCTGGAATGCGGAGTATCTGCAGGCAGTATATTCCACGTTTTTAGTAGCTCTAGGCCCGCTTCAAAGTTTTTGATTGTGAAAATTTTACCGTGTTGTTTAACGGTAATTTTGTTTGGGAATCCCCATTGATAGCTTGTGCCGTGGTTGCGTAAAGCTTTAGTGATTGTAATCATTTTCTTGCGATTTAGGAGCGTGGCCTTTGACAGGTCAGCAAACAGCCAAATATTTGCGTGCAATGGCGGGAGTGAGGGTGGATTTCTGGCTGCCGACATAACTTTTTCTTTGATGTGGTAGAAGTGTATCCATGCCAGGATGTCTCTTGGGACTGAGGCTGAGAGAAATGGCGGTTTGGGTAGTCGGTGAGCCCTGTCTATGGCTATTTCCAAGTCTGAGAGAGATGGGATGAGGTATTTCATATACTGTTGTATATAGGAGAGTAGCATTTCATTAGGGACAGTTCAGGTATACCTCTGAATTTAATGTTATTGCGTCGTGATCTATCTTCTAGATCCGCTAGTTTCAGATTTATTTGTTCGATGTCTGATGTGTGGTCAGTATGTGCATCAATCAGGTCATTATGCTCTGTGATAATCTTCTCCATTCTGGATTCAATATGGTGTAATCTGCGCTCCTGCTTTTTGACTACTGACGTGATCTGAGTTAGTGACGACTGTATATCGCTATGTAGGGATTGTCTAAGTGATAGTAGCATATTTTTCATGCATAGTTCCGTTATAGTAAATCACAAGATAAGTGAGCGCTTAAAATAGATGATAAAAATGAATAAAATTGAATAAAATGAGACAATAGCAGCTGAACACCAAAAAAAGTTACCGTATAAACCTCCAAAATAATCAGAATACATAAAGGGGGAGGTGCAGCGCTAACTTAATGTGCTTAGAGCATATACACACATTTATGTAAAACAGTATTAAGGTGCAAATAAAGTGCAATAAAGATGACTATAGATAATTAAACATAGTCCATAACGTGATCAAGAAAGATCCCAAGAAAATCTTCAAAGAACCCCAATGGCTGGATTCGTGGGTGAGGTGATAAATGTGTAAAGATTGCGCACTCACCAGATACGCAATCCAAATGCGCATTCAAAGCAGATATTCTCAGGACATCCTAGGATCCTCATATGGGTCTGGTCAGATCTGGTCAAGAGCCCCTCGCCACTTGATAGTATTGCCACACATGAATGAAAAAAGACCGCTCTGCAGATGTGAATGGCTCCCACCGGAGCCCAAAGAACAAAAGGAGGCCAAATAGTGTGATACCTTAATGGCAAAGGGGTATTTATTCCCAAAAAATACACAATACAGGCAGGAGCAGGAAAGATACTGACCATGCATATAAGTTTGCAAATGGCCGCCGGGGCCCTCGTGGTGCCGGTCGGCGTGACGTCACACCGCTGTAGCCGCTCTCTGACGCGTTTCGTGCGAAGGCACGTAGTCATAGGTGGTTAGCTTACGGCCATTTGCAAACTTATATGCATGGTCAGTATCTTTCCTGCTCCTGCCTGTATTGTGTATTTTTTGGGAATAAATACCCCTTTCCCATTAAGGTATCACACTATTTGGCCTCCTTTTGTTCTTTGGGCTCCGGTGGGAGCCATTCACATCTGCAGAGCGGTCTTTTTTCATTCATGTGTGGCAATACTATCAAGTGGCGAGGGACTCTTGACCAGATCTGACCAGACCCATATGAGGATCCTAGGATGTCCTGAGAATATCTGCTTTGAATGCGCATTTGGATTGCGTATCTGGTGAGTGCGCAATCTTTACACATTTATCACCTCACCCACGAATCCAGCCATTGGGGTTCTTTGAAGATTTTCTTGGGATATTTCTTGATCACGTTATGGACTATGTTTAATTATCTATAGTCATCTTTATTGCACTTTATTTGCACCTTAATACTGTTTTACATAAATGTGTGTATATGCTCTAAGCACATTAAGTTAGCGCTGCACCTCCCCCTTTATGTATTCTGATAGTTCCGTTATAGGTTGGTCTGATGCAGGGAATGATTCTATCACTGGCATATCTGTATTAAATTGAGGGGGTGGCTGGTTGAGGGCCTCACAGTCAGCTGCAGGGTCCATGTCCAAGCGAGGCTTGGATTTGGCTGGGCTGCGTGATGTGGAGGACAGAGGGGGAGAAGACTCACCAGGGTCCCCAGGGTATAGAGCATATTGCAGCCTGGCATCTGTGGGCTGAGCTGTATGTTCTCCATCCTGTCTGCTGTTTTCTCCTGTGCTGCCGCCGGCGCCATCTTGGATTTCGGCGGCGACAGGGGAGAAGAAATGAGTAAGTTTCCCTGGTGGTCCAGGGGTTTTTCTGTGGCACTTCATGGCTGGTAAGGTCTGTATACCTCTTAACTCCCTCCTTGTGGTCTCTGTGTCCCTCGGTTCGGGTGTTCGGAGTGCTATCTCTGGCGGGTGGACGGAGCGGTGCTTATCGCACGTCCATCCAGGAGCTGGCCACGCATGAGCCCTGGGGGAAATACTGGTGGTAAGCAAAGAACAAAGGTTCCATATCATAAAACCATTCATTTATTAAAAAGATTAGCAATAAGACATCACACTTGTATATAGACCAAGTGACTTTCCTAACACTAGGAAATCAAATGTACAGTATTTGATTTGTCAAATCGGAACCTCTATAATAAGTTTTCACTCGATTGATATGTTAAAAAATTAGAGAATCCCAGTAATTGGGACCTGTGATCATGTGACTGATGATCACAATGACAACAAAGCTTTTATGAATCAATCTGATTCATAAAAGCTTTGCTTCTGTTCCTAGTGAGCAGTGATTAGTCCACAGCCCTCACATGACACAATCACAGCAAATCACTATTATATTGAACTCTCATGAACTTAACACACTCATGACAGTTCAAAGCTAGCTTTGCATTGCAGAACAATGATCTGCATTGCTGATGCAATGCAAAGTGTAAGGAAAAAAAAACCCTGATAACCCTCCCCCCCCCCCAAGAGTAGTACAGTGTTACTATGGCAACATTACACTACTTTGATGCCAGTATTTGAAGAAAAATAGTAAAGAAAAAAAGAAAAATAATGTTTTAAAAAAATGAAAATGTTTAAAAAATTTTAGAGACTTTTTTTTTAACTACTTGCTGCCCACCTTCCAACAATATGCAGGGAGAGCAGAAGTTCTGGAAGTGATATGAGGAAATATGCCCTTTGAAAGCCTGGAGTTGGTCATTGGATTTTGGGAGGATGTATGTGGCTAGGCTGTCAAAAAGTCTATCACATGTGGTATCTCCATACTTGGGAAAAATATCAGAATGTGTTTTGTGGTGTTATTCCGCATATACCCATGGCATGCATAAGCAATAATATCATTTAAATTACAACTTTGGGTAGAAAAGAAAACTGTTTTGTCATGTTCCAAATATTTGTGGTAAAAAATAACATGGTCCATGGACTCAACATGCCTCTCAGCAAATTCCTTGGGGAGTCCACTTTCCAAAGAAGGGTCATTTGGGGGGGGGGTTGTACAGTTTAGCACCTCAAGAAATGTGATAAGATGTCATAAAGTAAAAGCTACGTAAATTCCAATATATACCATAGTTTGTAGACAATATAACTTTCACACAAACCAATTAATATACATGTACTGGGATTTTTTTTTACTAAAGACATGTAGCAGAATACATTTTGGCCTAAATGTATTACTAACTTCTAATTAACTATATACTTTTTATAACCGAAAGTTTAAAAAAAAGTCTTTATTTCAAAATTTTCGGTCTTTTTTTGTTTATATCACGAAAAATAAAAAACCCATTGGTGATCAAATACTACCAAAAGAAATCTCTATTTGTGTAAAAAAAGGACATACATTTCATTTGGGTACAGCATTGCATGACCGCACAATTACCAGCTGAAATAGCAAAAATGTCCTGGCAATTAAGGAGGGTAAATCTTCCCGGAGGGCAAGTGGTTAACATAATTCGAAAACATATATGTGTGTGTCTCACTCTCTCTCTTCATATATATATATATATAATATGTATATATATATATATATTTATACATATATGTATATATATGTAAATATATATATATATATATATACTGTATATATATATATTATATAAAAGGCTTAACACGTCCAAAAACACTACTGTGATATTCCGGTCTGGTCCCACTGTACCCGCTGTGATAGATCCCAGTAACCCTTGGCTGTGCTGGTGCTTCCCAGCACTTCCTGGATGGTCCAGGGCCCTTGGGAAGATGGAGTGGTGTCATAACAGGAAGAGGCAGCTGTGGGCTTGGCACCCATTCAGGGCATATGTGGTCCTTCCTTGGGACACATGGCCACACCCACTACTTCCTCTTTCTGTGCAGACATCACTTTTACCTTCCCAAGGGACCTGGACAATTCATTAAGCGCTGGGAACCACCAGCATAGCCAAAGACCACTGGGATCCATCCATTGGGTACAGCAGGACCAGATCAGCATATCACCACAGTGTTTTTAGACTTGATTAGCCTTTTATCTAATATATGTATATATATATATATATAGAGAGAGAGAGAGAGAGAGAGAGAGAGAGAGAGAGAGAGAGAGAGAGAGACACATATATGTTTTTCGTATGGTAAATGGACATTTATGTTTTGATATGCACAGTGCATATAAGGTATACTAGTATTTAAAGGGAAGGCACAACAATATCACTTTACAGTATACAGTATATGATTTTAGCGTGTGTACATTTTCTTCTTATTATTATCTTGTATAAGACGATGATAAAAGAACCTTATCCTCTCTATAAAATGTGTATTAAGCAGATCATTTAGAAATCTGAATTTTTACAGATACACTGTAAACTGTACACTGTGAGATTAACACAGAGGCAGTAGTAATAGCAGCAGCACCACCACCACCACCTATCAGGAACAGTGTGTGCTCCTAATTTTGTAAATATATGTACCACAAAGATGTTTGGTTGTATGCAGCAGCTAATCAGTAGAAGCTGCCAGGGGACGTGAAAGGCATCTGCGATCCAAGACTAGATTTCAGGCCATTACAATTGCCTCTGTACAGGTAGATATGTCTGTTGGTCACCACCCCTCCAACGGAGCTGAGCACTGTTTTTGAGAAGACATTTTTAGTGGAGCAGGCCAGCATTACTACCACATGTCCTGCAAGTAGGGCAGACCAGCATTAGTACCACATGTTCTGCAATCTCCTACCACTGATCCATCTTAAATACCCAGTGGTCCATAAGATCTTTCTTCACTTTTAAGGTTGTTAGCATCTAAACAACATGCTTTGGAGGAAAAAAAAGTGTGTATAAGTCAGAGCTGGACCAATATGTAGTGTAATATCTCTGGAAGTGATCCATTAAATGGTGCTCTTCAAAGGGATCCTATGGGTAGATGAAGGTGAAGGAAGAAGTAGTCCAGATGGGTACTCTGGTAGAGATGTAAAATCGCTCTGCGGTTTAAGTGTAAATGAGGTAGGAGGCATGCTCGATATTCAGGGACATCAGACGTTTGGCTTTTATACAACATATTTATTAAAGTTTGCAGTACACAGTTTACATATGGAGCCAATGCATTTCAGGGAAAAGCACTCCCCCTCAACAGGGCTAGTATAGAATAAAATATTAAAACTCATCATAAATATGTCATACCTACAATAAAAGTAAAACTTTTTTGCAATAACATTCAAATGTTATAAAATTCAAAAAGTCAGCATATCTATGTTAAAACTTCAGAAGCGATCATTTCTCTTTTGTGATTAATTATATTTTTGTGAAATTTCTTTTTTTTTTTTACAACATTGCTTATTATTTTCCTGTTTGGAATTGGTTCTTTGGCACAATCAAACACATACATATATCATTTACATACAGTAATCTAACGTTTCTATTTTCCTTTTTGGACTCTCCGGACATTGCCCCCCCTATCATCCTAGACAGACATTTGCCACTCCAGTAGCAATACAACATTTCATCCATACTATTCAAAAACCTCAGTGGGACATAATCCCACCCCAGTATCTGCCTTGTCACCAGAGCCAAGACCCCCTTGTCATTTCAAATATACCTGCCAAAATTTTCTCTTGCTTTGGCTAGCTCTTTTCCATTTTCTGCAGGTCAGTTCCGCGATCCCTATCTCTCACATCTCCAGCTGTCTTCATTGCTCTCTCTCTCCTTGGCTTTCAGAACAAACACTAACTTATCTTGCTCTCTTTCATCCACATACTGGTCCACTCACCTCTGCCTGTCACACTGCCTCTCCTTTAGATTGTTGCAAACCCTCCCTTCTTTCTTTCAACCAGCTAGTTTGTTCACATTTACAGCCTCTTTCCCCCAGTAGGAATCATCTTCCACTTCATTCTCATCCACTCCCTCTCTCTTTCCCTCCCCCTCCCTCTACATCTATCTGCTCAGTCTCTCCAGATACTTCAACCTCACTCATATTTGTGTCCCGACACACTCAAACACTGCAAATATGGCAGCCTCATCTCCAAGCTTAAATCCCCCATCCTGCACACCCCTAAACACAGTCCCTTTACTATCCAACGAAGATCACCTCACTCCCCTTTACTGCCAGTAAGCCCATTTGCTTTTATTATAAGGTAGTGATTCCCCACCAGCTGACGGTAATCCCCATGCTCATCCTTTACAATCCCTTTCCAGTCCCCCTACCTCCAACCATTTGCCATGCACAACCCCTCCCCCATGTCAGCATGTACATACCACCCCCCTTTTTATTACTATACAGACCAGTTTCACTCCAGCCTCCTCTTCCCCCATCTTCCTTCTCTCCTATGCCAAGGTTCTCAGTCACAACACCCTCCATAGTATCCCCCACTTTCCCTAAATCCCTCCACCACTCCCACACCTCTTCCTCACCCCCTCTTTTTTTTTATTTTACAATTCTTCCTCACTTTTGCCTTCTCTCTTTTCTATGCTCATTTTCTTCATAGTATGTCCATCCCCATGGTTAACATTGCTTTTTATAACCAGCAGCCGAACAAGAGCTCAACTAACAACTCAACTCCAGTTCCAGGCTAGTTGTTAATTCATCCTCCACCTCAGGTTAGTTGCATTTTCTATTCAGTTTCCCTCAACATCTAAACACACAGTAAAACAACAGCCTTTGAAAGCTCCCATATACGGCTGAGCCACATGTTCAAAATGTTTATGCTCACTAAATGTAGGATATGGCACATCAGCAAAACACACAGTAAAATCATACACCACTATGTGAATCATCTCCATATTGTACAATTCTTTCCAAACAAAAAAATAGTCTCTTTACTGAATTTTATTGTACACTGTTTGAATTTTATTGCAGACATTTGAATTTTATTGTCAACATTTGTTACTTTTAATGTAAGTACAAAATATGTATGATGTGTTTCAATATTTTATTGCATACTAGCTCTGATGAAGGGAGTTACCTTTCCCAGAAATGTGTTGCTCCATTTGTACCCTGTGAACTTAAAACTTCAATAAATATGTTGTATAAAAGCCTGAAGTGTGACATCCCAGCTTAACATGCACACCTCTTAAAAAGTGGCAAAAGTCCTAAGGGTTTTCCCCAAATATGAGGCTCAGATCAGAGGCAGACAACCCTTTAAATTGTCTCTAACAATATTATGTACAGGAAAAAGTAAAACTGTAAATCTGTAAATGTAATAAAAATATATATATGTATTTATTGATTGATTGATTTATTATTCATATTACATCTCTACAACCAGTGTAAATGGAAAAGAAAACCTGGTGACTTAATTTGGATACAAATATGTCAAATTTATCAGTAGTTACTTTTGGTATTAAATTTAAATTTGTATTATGTGCCTAAGTAAACAGTATATCCTAAAGTAATTTAGGATATAATCTATTTACGGTACATTAATTTTGTGTTCTGTATCAGATCATTAGAACATATCTTACTTTTATTTTAACATTGATATTCAAGCACCGACCTTGAGTAAATAAAAAATACCTCCCCAGCTGTTATGTAAAACACAATATGTATCAAAGATTGTTTATATAACCATATAATACCCAGCACTTATTTGTGAATTATTATTTTTATTATTTTTTATTATTAAAGTATAACATCTGGTTACAAGGACAATATTCAATTGCATATTGAAATAAAATTATATAACCATATAATACTCAGCGCAAAAGAATTGCACCAAATGATAATCAATATACTCTCAAACCATCACTTGAAATATAAATAAGTGTCCATATACAGTGCTTCTAGTGAATCCTTATATCAATCAAAAATGTGCTTGTGCTTCCAGTGAATCCTTATATCAATCAAAAAAGTGCTTGTGCATCTAGTAGTGCATTAGAATTAATGCACTACTTTTATTTAAGGATAGTGATCATATGAAACCATTTATTATCACATAGTTGTTTGGCTCCTTTTTAAATATTAATGATAACAGAAATCACCCAAATGGCTCTGATCAAAAGTTTAAATATAAATTGACACACAGGGTAAAATGCCAATTAAAGGTTAATTTCCCACATCTGTGGCTTTTTTAAATTAATGTCTGTGTAAAAATAGTCAAACAGTTTATGCTATATACAAGTCAGTACTGCTCAATCATTTATTAAGAAGTGGAAAATTCAGGGGTACAGTATTTTGATACATAATCAATATTAGGTAGACCAAGAAATATTGCAGCCACAACTACCAGAAGAATTGTTTGAGATACAAAGAAAAACCCAGAGGTAACCTCAGGAAAAATACAGGCTCCTTTGGAAAAAATGGTGTGGTTGTTTAAAAGAGCACAATACAACAATACTTGCATAAAAATGAGCTGCATGGTTGAGTTGCCAGAAAGAAGCCTTTACTGCACCAATGCCACAAACAAAGCCACAAAAAAGCCAAAAAAGTTACAATATGCCCGACAACACCTTGACACGCCTCACAGCTTCTGGCACACTGTATTCTGGAGTGACAAGACCAAAATAGAGCTTTATGATCACAACTATAAGTGCTATGTTTGGATAGGAGTCAACAGGGCATATAAGAATACCATCCCCACTGTAAATCACGGTGATGGCTCACTAATGTTTTGCAGGGGGGTGAGCTCTAAAGGCATGGGAAATTTTCTGAAAATTGATGGCAAGATGAAAGCAGCATTTTATCAGAAAATACTGGCAGAATATTTGCATTCTTCTGCCAAAAAGCTGTGCGTGGGACACTCTTGGATTTTCCAGTATGCAGTGACCCTAAATACAAGGGCAAGTTGACCCTCCAGTGGTTACAGCAGAAAAAACAAAGGTTCTGGAGTGGCCATCACAGTCTCATGACCTTAATATCATCAAGCCACTCTGGGGAGATCTAAAACTTGAGGTTCAAGCAAGATGACCAAAGAGTTTGCATGGCCTGGAGGCATTTTGCCAAGATGAATGGGCAGTTATACTACCTGCAAGAATTTGAGGCCTCATAAACAGCTATTACAAAAAACTGCTTTCTGTCATCGATGCTTCAGGGGCAATACACAGTATTAGAAATTAAGGGTATGCAGCCTTTTGAACAGAGATCATTTCATTTTGTTTACTTGTTACCATGTTTTCTTTTATGATTGTGCCATTATGTTATGACCTACAGTTGAATATGAATCCCATAAAAAAAAAGAAATGTGTTTGCCTGCTCCCTCATGTATTCTTTACAAATGGTACATAAAGTACTGTAAATTACCAATTCTGCAAGAGTATGCACAGTTTTTATCAAAAATGTATATACACTATATTGCAAAAAGTATTAGAACACCCTTCCAAATAATTGGATTCAGGTGTTTCAATTACCTCCATGGCCACAGGTGTATAACATCAAGCACCTAGGCATGCAGACTGCTTCTACAAACATTTGTGAAAGAATGGGGCACTCTCAGGAGCTCAGTGCATTCAAGTGTGGTACTGTGATAGGTTGCTACCTGTGCAATAAGTCCATCCATGAAATTTCCTTGCTACTAAATATTCCACAGCCAAGTGTTAGCGGTATTATAACAAATTGGATGCAACTGGGAACAGCAACTCAGCCACAAAGTGGTAAGCTACGTAAAATTACAGTGTGAGGTCAGCGCATGTTGAAGCACACAGTGCACAGACGTAACCAACTGCTTGCAGAGTCAATAGCTAAAGACCTCCAAATTTTCATGGGGCCTTCAGATTAGTGCAACAGTACATAGTGAGCTTCATGGAATGGGTTTCCATGGCTGAGCGTTAGCATCCAAGCCTTACATCACCAAGTGCAATGCAAAGCGTTGGATGCAGTGGTGTAAGGCACGCTGCCACTGGACTCTAGAGCAGTGGAGACATGTTCTCTGGAGTAAAGAATCACGCTTGTCTGGCAATCCAAAGGACGTGTCTGGGTTTTGCGGTTGCCAGGAGAACGGGCCTGACTGCATTGTTCCAAGCGCAAAGTTTGGTGGAAGGAGGATTATGGCGTGGGGTTGTTTTTCAGGGGTTGGGCTTGGCCCCTTAGTTCTAGTGAAGGGAACTCTTAAGGCATCAGCATACCAAGACATTTTGGAAAATTTCATGCTCCCAACTTTGTGGGAACAGTTTGGGGGTGGCCCCTTCCAGTTCCAAAATAACTGCACACCAGTGCACAAAGCAAGGTCCTTAAAGACATGGATGAGCAAGTTTGGGGTGGAGGAACTTGACTGGCCTGCACAGAGACCTGACCTCAACCCAATAGAACACCTTTGGTATGAATTAGAGCGCAGGCTGCAAGCCAGGCCTTCTTGTCTGAAATCAGTGTCTGACCTCACAAATGCACTTGTGGAAGAATGGTCAAACATTCCCACAGACACACTCCTAAACCACAATTTTGACAATATAGTGTATATATAAAACACTGTTTGATATGTATGAAAAGTAAACCAACATACAATGGAATCAATAGCTTTGTTTAGTAGCAATATAATGTTTATATTAAGAAAATAAAATGGCATATAAATACCTATTTTATAAATTTTTTCTGTGTTTACTTGTGGTCAAGTGCTAAACCTCCACCTGCTAAACCTGGAGAATGTCAGGAGGAAAATTTGAAGAACACCAATGTCATGACTCTTCAGAGGGAGTCTGACAAATCTTGTGCATGTGCAGTCAGACCCTCCATTATCCTTTATAGAGGATGTCCATTTACATCTTTCTACATCCAATCCGATCCACTAAAAACAGACGGATGTGGATCCATTCGCCATCCATATAGCGGATCGTATGGCAGTCAACTGTAAATGAACAGGCAGTCCATTTACATACCACCACCCATAAGGGAAAGCGGGCTGTGTCTGTTCTGCATAACCAGAGCAGACACAGACCAGCTATCCACCTGCTCAATGGGAATCAGTGAACAGATTCCCTGCTGAGCCAGCTTGTGGAAGGGGCCAAAGCGTAGATTTAGACATGCATAAGTCTCCTTTGCCTCTGAAGCCTAATCCAAATTAAGTTCACACTCCAGTGATAGGTGGTGGGAAAGTTATGCACTGCTTCTTTACTGCCTGTTTTAACCCTTATTTTTGCTGGCAAATGCTCTGCAACCACATGTATTGCACATGGTTGCACGGCATTTGCGGCACTTCCCCATTGACTTGAATGTGTAGCATTCGGTGGGTGAAAAGTGAAGCAACTTTTGCTGTGGGCTCAAAGCAAAGCATTGCAGTCATAGCATGTAAATACCCCTATCTGCTGCCTATTGCACCTTAAAGCGGTGCTCCACCCAAAAGGGGAAGTTCCACTTTAATGCATTGTCCCCCACTCCCTGTTAAGGTCTCAGAAGACTACGGGACCATTCACAAAGTGCAGCGCTACTCGTGCATGCACAGTGGGCACCCGGCTGTGGATCCGCAAGCTGTCAAAGCCAGGTGCCCACAATGAAGATGCCAGCACTGGGGAGAGAAGACGGCTGATGAAATCAGCCATGGCGAGGACACCGCTGGATTGTGGGACAGTTAAGTGTGTGTATTTTAAAAGTCAGCAGCTACAGCTTTTGTAGCTGCTGACTTTTATTTTTTTTAATTCAACTGAAACTCCACTGTAAGGGGACACGATTGGTATAGTATAAACAAGACCTAGGGCCTCATTCATTGGGAGCATGCTATTATGAGGCTGTGTTTAGCTGTACAGCAATGCACAGGTGTTCCATGCATCCCCATGCAGGCAATTTCATTTATGTCAATTGGGACACAGCAGCTGCGTGGACACAGCCACTGCTCCCATCTTGATATCCATGTGAGTGCATATCCCTGACTTCACAATATCTTCATTTGAGGCCATGCTCCTACACCTACGCAGATGTTGGATCTGTCTTTACAGTCACTGCATCCCAATTGACATGAACAGGACTGCCTGCACAGGGATGCATGGAGCATCTGTGTGTGTAAACACAGCCCTCCTTACAGCCTTCCATGGGCATACGCTTTAGTACACCGCATGTGAATGAGACCTTAGTAGTAATTTGTATATTATAAATGCTGAGCTGCCACTTGTGATTCTATAAATACTTGTGCTGGCTGTGCCACACTTCAAGTCATGATTGTGTCCCACAAATGAATGGACAAAATAAATAGATAAAACAATATGTGCCTAATACCATATATACATCATACTGTGCCTTATATACACCCCTCCTCCCCAGGGACTTGATTCATCCCTATAGATAGGGGAATGTGTGCATGTCTGTATAACCATGCATATATGAAATACAATATACAGTGCTAAATTATGTGCAAATTTTAAACAACCATGGATATCAATCCTCCCAATATTTGCCAATCTCAATGAAAGAATAAATAACATTAAATGTTAAAAAATATATGCAGTGCAGTTGTATGCAATATTTGAAGTCCCAGTGTAAAACACTTTCCACATTAACATTCAATGTGATACAATCTGATTCAGTGAACAATCTTCTTATCCATAAAGTTGTTGTGTGTTGGATTTTTAGACACATATAATACTTCTTCTAGTGTCTTGAGGCGATTATGAATGAAAGAGCCATTGAAATAAAAAATGAAGTGTGATTTTATTCTATCACACAATGGTGTCAAATAACAATGTAAAGCGTATTATGAACAGTTCCATGTAGATAAAACTACTGTAAAAATGACAAGCAAATGTTTAAAACAAAGTCACCATTATCTGTCATGGCTGTCCTTGCCATGTGCGATTCTCATGTCCTTGTCCAACTCAATGACTTTGTTGAAGAAGCAGCCGGAAGTAGACGGATATGATGATCTAGCAGCAGTATGCACCTGTTGCAGCTTTTCAGACGTGTGTATGCAAGAGTTATGTAGCGTGTAAGTGTGAGTCTCTGTCCCTCAAGGCCCCCTTTATGCAGCATGAGTGTGTCATCTTAATACCTTGTATGGCATAGAAGGGAGGGGACGACACTCACATAATGTCTTTGATGGACAGGAACATATGTATGCTGATGTACATAATATTATAAGCTAATGACGTAAATGTATCAATGTTAGAAACGTATACTAAATACACACAGATACCATTAAAATACGTAATGTAATAGTAAGTCACTTCTAATAACCTTGACATAACTAACAGATACTTTTAACCAACTATATCTAAATATAGTCTACAACTAGTTAGCTGTCTCAGCTAACTTGTATATCTTTTGGTCTCAGCTATAATTGAAGAATACTAATACTACCATTTGTCAATAGACCACTAACACATATTAATATTAATTATGACTAATCATAAAAAGCAAATATTTTGCAAGCTTACCATCAATATAAATGCTGAATCATAATTTAGATTTAACATTGTGTTAAGTGCTCCACTCAGTGCTCCCCCTCTAGAGCCCCAGTCACCACAAGGTGTTGACCACCTGCATAGGTAGGTCAAACTGTGTGTTTGGTGCTTCAGCAAGCCCCTAAACTGATCAGCTTCCTGTATACTCCTGAAGCCTCTATCCACTGGTTTTGGACTCCATAATTGCAAAGCTCTCCAGACCATCCACAATAATCCTCCACCACTGTAAAACACAAACAGAAGAAAGCGTCCATAGCATAATACTGTTTTTATTGGATATAAAACACTTAAAATTGCACTTACATGTAAGCATATGTATGGCGCTTTAAAAAAGCTTAAGACACTGCAGCTCCTCTGTACTACCTCGTAGGAACAGATGTGGCGCTATCAAACCCCGCCCACGTGTTTCATCGCATGATATCATCAGGAGCTAATATGATGATGTCATGTGAAGAAACACATGGGGCATTCCTACGAGGAAGTACAGAGGTGTTGCAGTGTCTTAGGATTTTTTAAAGCACCATACATATGCTTACATGTAAATACAATTTTAGGTGTTTTATATCCAATAAAAACAGTATTACGCTATGGAAGCTTTCTTCTGATTGTTTTTTACGGTGGTGGAGAAGTATTGTGGATGGTCTGGAGAGATTTTCATTTATGGAGTCCAAAACCAGTGGATAGAGGGGGGAGCACTGAGTGGAGCACTTTATGGATAAGAAGATTGGTCATTGTATCACATTGAATATTAATGTGGAAAGTGTTTTACACTAGGACTTCAAATATTGCATATAAGTGTACTGCATATATTTTTTAACATTTAATGTTATTTATTCTTTCATTGAGATTGGCTCATATTGGGAGGGTTGGTGTCCATGGTTATTTAAAATTTGCACATAATTTAGCACTGTATATTGTATTACATATATGCATAGTTATACAGACATGCACACATCCCCCTATCCATAGGGATGAATCAAGTCCCTGGGGAGGAGGGGTGTATATAAGGCACGGTATGGTTTATATATGGTATTAGGCACATATTGATTCATCTGTTTATTTTTTCCATTCATTTGTGAGACACAATCATGATTGAAGTGTGGCACAGCCAGCACTAGTATTTATAGAATCACAAGTAGCAGCACAGTATTTTTATTATACATTTATACTTACACATTTGTGGTACTGCTAGCAGCATCCAGCTGAACTATTACATCTATTCCCAGTCTACTGCGCAGGTCCTATCTGTATACTTAGTAGTAATTTTGCAGGAATTTTGTAAGTTATGTTGTGTGTATATATGCTAATCAGGATTTTAGAGGTTTTTTTTATTAAAACAGCAATTTGTATTGCACAACTACTGTGGGGCCTAAAAAGTAGCATGTGCTTTTACAAAATATTTGCTATTTATTAACTCAATACAGGTTAAACTTTTATATTTAGTAGGAATTTAGCAGAACTTTTGTAAAATGTGCTGTGTTTGTATCTGCTAGTAATGATTTTAGTGTATTTTTAGCAAAAATATTGATTTGATAAACATTTGTGAAAATATCATGGGGCCCTAAAAATCAGTATCACCCCCTTTTTATTCTACTGCTTTCAGAAAATATATGGTTTTGGGGGGGTCTTCTGCAAACTCTGAAAGCTGAAAGTGAAAAATGAAAACCTCTAGATGTTTAGAGAAATTTTGTTACAGTTTTGTGTATGTTTGCTTTTCACCATTTCGCAAAAAGGCGCAATTTAAAATTACAAATATTTGTTATTTTTTTACCTCAGTACCATTTATATTTAGAAGGAATTTAGCAGGGATTTTGTAAAATGTGTGTGTTTGTATCTGCTAGTAATGATGTTAATGTATTTTTAGCAAAACTATTGATTTAATAAACATTTGCACAATTATCAGGGGCCTTAAAGATCAGTAGGACATTCTTTTTATTCTACTGATCATGTGCTTTCAGAAAATATATGCTTTGGGAGGTCTTTTACAAACTCTGAAAGCTGTAAGTGAAAAATTAAGATTTTCAGAGAAATTTGGTTATTTATGGTTTTATGTACATTTAATTTCACAAAAAGGCGCAATTTTAATTTTGAAATATTTGTTATTTATTAGCTCAATACAGGTTAAGCTTTTATATTCAGTAGGAGTTTAGTAAAATCTGTTGTGCTTGTATCTGCTATTAGTGATTTTAGTATATCTTTAGCCAAAATATCATTTGATAAACATTAGCACAAATATCATGGGGCCCTATAAATCAGTGGCACCTTTTTTTCATTCTACTAGTCATGTGCTTTCAGAAAATATATGGCTTAGTGGATCTTTTACAAACACTGAAAGCTGTAAGGGAAAAATAAAAAAGCAATGGAAAAATTGCAAAAATGGTCCAGCCAGATGAATTTAAAAGTGGAGCATGGGACCTGACAGCAAAAGGGTTAAACAGTGAAACAGCAGGATTAGCCAAGTAATTTATAAGAATTAATGGAGGCTGATTTAAAGGAGCATATTTTGAGTATACAATAAATATGGAAAAATTGCAAATATTGTTTTTAATTATTGCCTGGAGAGACATTGTTTGGTTTTAAAAATGATGATGCAGCTTCAAACAAAAAAAATTAATTGAAGCTAAAAGGAAGTTCTGTTTTATACTTGTTTTATAATGCCAGAATAGAAAAAACAAGTGATTGTTTTATTGTATGACAATGATGATAATGTCAATGATGTCACAGACCCATAATACCAAAGATTATGCTCACAGCTTGGTTACTTCTATATACCCTGTTGTTGATCCTTAGGCATTTAGACTGAAAGGTGGTCAACAAGTGATATCCACCAGTGCTGTTCTATGGGATCTCACCTACCACTACATTGGAAGCATTTGTGTCAAATTTCTTCAATTCTGACACAGTCTTGAGGTTTTTACATACTAATATAGATGTGTAATTATTTATGAAACAGAAAAATTACATAAGCACTCTTTTGTACATGCCATTTCTTTAGATTTTTCTCCTTCCTTACACTAATAAAGAACAGTTTTTTTGCAATCACAAACCTACAGAAGGCAGCAAATTACAATGGTGGTGTGGCATATTATTTAGCTAGGTCAGCTCATCTGTGCAATGTGGTAAAGAAACTCCAATGAAATAGGATTGACAGACTGCAGGACAGGCTGTCAATATAACAAAGGTGGGAATGAATGTCACTGAGCACAATACATGTTTCTACATGCTGTTTAGGTTTCTTTAGATTCTTGTTATATAACAAGGCTTATTATATAGGCTTGTTATATAACAAAGCTTAGTACAATCACTGCCCAGGTTTTGTCAATTTGTCAAGTCATAATTACCTTTGTCTAAACTATGACTATTTCTTAAGATCTTGTTCACATTAGAATTTGTCATTCCATGTTTATTTGAAGATTCAGAATTTCCAACGTATGGTTTTAGTATATAGCGACAGAATACCCTATCCTAACCTACATGTCAAGTGAAAAACTACTTGTCTGTTCTTAAATGCCTCTTAAAGTGGAACTACAGTTAAAAAAATCCAGTGGACACAGTTTTTTTTTAAATGTAAAGTATAATTGTATGATGGTTTACTAAAAAAGTAGAGCAAGCTCACTTTCAATTTTTTTTTCCTTGCAATTAATTTTAACTAATTTTAGCAAATGAGGTGAAACAATGAAAATTAAATTTACTAAGAATACAGCATCAAGTGCAAAGAAAAGTACAAAAAAACAAGAAAAAAATTACAGGATTTTTAATTTTCCTTTCGATTCTCTTCTTCGGTCCTCGATTCCTCTGTCTGAGTGTCGCTATGGCAAGATGCTTGCTATGGTGTACTTGTGCATGCTCGCTCCTGAGCACTTGTGCATGTTCACTCCATTGACATACAAAGTGCTGCTGGACCCTGCCCCTGCTCCCTCCTCACTGACTGTGATTGACAGCAACAAGAGCGAATGGCTCCTGCCGCTGTCTCTGAGCCAATGAGGAGGGAAAGAGCAGAGAGATACACTTTGTTTACAAGTAAAAAACAATAATTTGATAGAACTTAGAACCCTCAAACATAATATATTTTTTAACTGAGGCCCTAGAGAATAAAATGATGGGTTTTGCTAATTTTTATGCCACACAGTATTTTCATATTTTTCTAACAAAATTCTACACACTATAGCAAAAATACACTTTAATATACACTGCTCAAAAAAATTAAAGGAACACAATTTAATTAGAGTATAGCATCAAGTCAACTAAGCTCCTGGGATATTGATCTGGTCAGTTAAGTAACAGAGGGGGTTGTTAATCAGTTTCAGCTGCTTTGGTGCACTAGATGGGCACCATTTTTTCCCTACTCATCTTTTCTGACTGTTTTTCACTAGCTTGCATTTTGCTAGGGTCAGTGTCTCAACTGGTAGCATGAGGCAGTAACTGGACCCTACAGTGGTTGCACAGGCAGTCCAACTTCTCCAGGATGTCACATCAATATGTGCCATTTCCAGAAGGTTTGCTGTGTCTCCTAGCACAGTCACAAGAGCATAGAGGAGAGTTCAGGAGACAGTAAGTTACTCTAGGAAAGCTGGACAGAGCTGTAGAAGGTCCTTAACCCATCAGCAGGACCGGTATCTGCTCCTTTGTGCAAGGAGGAAAAGGATGAGCACTGCCAGAGCCCTACAAAATGACCTCCAGTAGGCCACTGGTGTGAATGGTTCTGACCAAACAATCAGAAACAGACTTCATGAGGGTGGCCTGAGGGCCAGACATCCTCTAGTGAGCCCTGTGCTCACTGCCCGGCACCATAGAGCACAATTGGCATTTGCTACTGAACACCAGAAATGGCAGGTCCACCACTGGCGTCCTGTGCTTTTCACAGACTAGAGCAGGTTCACCCTGAGCACATGTGACAGATGTGAAAGGGTCTGAAGAAGCCAATGGAGAACGTTATGCTGTCTGTAACATCGTTCAGCATGACCGTTTTGGTGGTGGGTCAGTGATGGTCTGGGGAGGCATATCCATGTAGGGACGCACAGATCTCTACAGGCTAGACCAGCAATGGGCAAACTACGGCCCGCGGGCCGTATACGGCCCGGCGGACCTTTTAATCCGGCCCGCGGAGCTAGACTCCCGCTAGGCTCCTCTCACAGTCCGCCCTGAAGACCGGTGTAGCATGAAAATCTGTCTCCTATGAGGATCTGTCCCCCTCGACGTATCTGCGCATGTCCCGGAGATCGCCGATCGGCTGCTAATGCCTGAAACTGGCACATGCGCAGATACGTCGAGGGGGACAGATCCTCATAGGAGACAGATTTTCATGCTACAACGGAACGGCGCGGGAACACGGCGAGAGGAACGCGCGGAGCAAAGGTAAGTGAATTGACACGGGGGGACTTGGGGACTTAATATGGGGGATGAATTAATATGGGGGAGGAATTACTATAGGGGGGATAAATTACTATATGGGGGATGAATTACTATGGGGGATGAATTACTATATGGGGGATGAATTACTATGGGGGATTAATTACTATGGGGGATGAATTACTATATGGGGGATTAATTACTATATGGGGGGTGAATTACTATATGGGGGGTGAATTACTATATGGGGAATGAATTACTATGGGGGATGAATTACTATATGGGGGATGAATTACTATGGGGGATGAATTACTATATGGGGAATGAATTACTATATGGGGGATGAATTACTATGGGGGATGAATTACTATATGGGGAATGAATTACTATAGGGGATGAATTACTATGGGGGATGAATTACTATATGGGGGATGAATTACTATGGGGGATGAATTACTATATGGGGGATGAATTATTATGGGGGATGAATTACTATATGGGGGATGAATTACTATATGGGGGATGAATTACTATGGGGGATGAATTACTATATGGGGGATGAATTACTATGAGGGATGAATTACTATATGGGGGATGAATTACTATATGGGGGATGAATTACTATATGGGGGATGAATTACTATATGGGGAATGAATTACTATAGGAGATGAATTACTATGGGGGATGAATTACTATATGGGGGATGAATTACTATGGGGGATGAATTACTATATGGGGGATGAATTACTATGGGGGATGAATTACTATGGGGGATGAATTACTATATGGGGGATGAATTACTATGGGGGGTGAATTACTATGCTTACTATGGGGCAATATTACTATACTTACTATGGATGACACATACACATCATTCATCTACTCTTGGTCAGGCCCCCGGGTCCAATATATGAACCCATTGCGGCCCTTAAGTCAAAAAGTTTGCCCACCCCTGGGCTAGACAATGGCACCCTGACTGCCATTAGGTATCGGGATGAAATCCTTGGACCCATTGTCAGACCCTACGCTTGGTGCAGTGGGTCCTGGGTTCCTCCTGGTGCACGACAATGCCTGGCCTCATGTGGTGAGTGTATGCAGGTAGTTCCTGGAGGATGAAGGAATTGATACCATTCATGGCCCCCATGCTCACCTGACATAAATCCAATAGAACACCTCTGGGATATTCTGTTTCAGTCCATCTGACATCACCAGGTTGCACCTCAGACTGTCCAGGAACTCAGTGATGCCCTGGTCCAGATCTGGGAGGAAATACCCCAGGACACCATCCTCATCATCTCATTAGGAGCATGACCCAATGTTGTCAGGCATACATACAAGCACGTGGGGGCATACAAACTACTGAGTACCATTTTGAGTTGCTGCAATGAAAATTCAGCAAAATTGACTAGCCTTCTGTATAATTTTTTCACTTTGATTTTTGGGGTGTCTTTGAATTCAATCCTCTGTAGGTTGATACTTTTCATTTCCATCAATTATGGGGCATTCCAGATACCAGTTTAAAATTGTGCATGCTTGTGAAACGGCGCCAAACTTTGGTATTTAAAAATCTTCAGAGGCGATGCTGTATAAGCCTTTACAGGTTACAATTTTAGAGTTAAGGAGGAGATCTGGTGCTATAATTATTGCTTTTTCTCTGACGTTCGTGTCAATACGTCACATGTGTGTTGCGATAGCCGTTTACATATACATACGGGACCGAAGCCTGCGTTTGCCTTTGCACGCAAGCATGGGGGACAGACTTTAATTTTTTCAATTTATTTATTGGTGGGACACTGGTACGCTGATAGATTTTTTTTGCACTGGTACAATTTGACAGATGTTGATTTTCCAATGGTGGACACCGACAGA